>NW_028270142.1:121002574-121152857 GCF_037043375.1 Chiloscyllium plagiosum | reverse complement strand
GGGTCACCAGGTAATACAATAGCTACAAGAACAGGTCAGAGGCTAGGAATACTGCACTAAGTAAAAGAAAACTTGCTGACTCCCCAAAGCCTATCCACAATCTGCAAGGCACAAGTCAAGAATGTGATGGAATACTCCCCATTTGTCTGAAAAGGTGCAGTTCCAACAATGCTCAAGAAGCTTGACACCATCCAGGACAAAACAGCCAGCTCGATTGGCACCACAGTCACAAGCATTCACTCTTCACACCACTGATGATCAGTAGCAGCCATGTATACTGTCCATTAAATGTACTGCAGATATTCACCAAATGTCCTGAGATAGCACTTTTCAAACTCATGATTACTTCTGTCTAGGAAGACAAAGGCAGCAGATACATGGGAATGCCAGCATCTGCAAGTTCACCTCCAAGCCACTCCTGACTTGGAAATATATTGCTTTTCCTCAAGTGTTGTGAGCGAAAATCTTGGAATTCCCTCTTACGGGCATTGTGGGTCAAACTACAAGACGTAGACTGTAGTGGTTCCAGAAAACAGCTCACTACTGCCTTCTCAAGGGCAACTATGTCCAGGCAATAAATGGTGGTTGACCAGCAATGCCTGCATCCCATGAATGAGTATATTTTTTAAAATGCCACTTTTTTGCAGCGGCTACCAGCTCTAAAGAAAGGACACTGGACTTAAAAAATTAACTCTGCTTTCTTTACACAGGTGCTGCCAGATCTGCTGAGTTTCTCCAGCAATTTCTGGTTGTGTTGGTCTTAAATGCACAATAAATATTAGCAAGTAACTTGATACCCAAGCAGGCATCATGTAAACAACTGGTTTGAGCAAGTAGTAATTGAAGTTGAGTTGCAGGCAATTTGGAGCCAAGTGAGGTATATTTTTGCAGGCAACAGAGTTAACTGGTCTACAGACCAATGACAAATTATCACTGAAGAAAATGCCTGATCTTTCCCAAAAAAGTTGTTATGATCTGAGGAATTTAATAGGTAAGTCAGAGTATTTCTCTATAAATGTACCACACAACTTGTGTTTCTCACCAACTGGTGGAAGCATCTGGAGAAAGGCAACTGAAGCAAAGTGCTGACCGGCAGAAGAGTTACATTTTAACATCAGAACCTGGGCATGAAGCCTACTGATTTACCTGTCTAGCCTTTCTGTGTGTGTGTGTCTGTGTGTGTAAGTAAGTAACTTGGCATATTTTTAGAGCCTTCAAAGTTTGTGATGACTATGTATATTTTCACCATTGTATTAAATGAGTCAGAATTTGAACAGATTAAAAAAAAAACTAAAACCTGGGCACCCATGTAGTCCCTCAGGAGCAACAGAATTGTATTCAACTACAATCTGTAACCTGATAGCTTACATATCACTGATCATTATCATCAAACTGGAAGGTCAAATCTGTTTCAAAGAAGAGTGCAGGATGGAATGCCAGGAGTAGGACCATGTATACCTAAAAATAAGATTCAAGTCTGTTGAAACTTAAACACATAACTACTGTGTGCCAAGCAGCAGATCTAGCATGAAATTAATAGGTTTAGGCAATCACGCAATCGATGATCAAATCCAAACTTTGCACTTCTGTCGCATCTAGTCAAAAATCATGGTGGACAACAAAACAAATCACTGGAGGAAGAGATTACAAAATCTTCTTGTCCTCAATAATGGAGGGACCCTGCACATCAATACAAAATATACGGTCGAAGCATTTGCATCAATGTTAAGCCAGGTGTGCTGAGGAGGTGATCCCTCTCAGCCTCCTCTGGATCTCCCCAGCATCAGAGATGCCAGTACTCAGCCAACTTGATTAGAGGGCATATGTTTGAGGCAAGAGGGGGACAATTTAAAAGGGACCTAATGGACAACTTTTTTCACACAGAATGGTGCATGTATGGAATGAGCTAATAGAGGAGATGGTCAAGGCTGGTACAGTTACAACATTTAAAAGAATGGGTGTATGAATAGGAAGGAGTTAGATGTCTATGGGTCAGATGCTGGCAAATGGAACTAGATTAATTTATGCTATCTGGTCGGCATGGACGAGTTAGACCAAAGGTTTCATGCTGTACATCTCAATGATTCTATGACTCTAAATAGATGAGGACATTGGATACTGCAATGACTTGGAACCCTGACAATATTCCACCAATAATACTGAAGAGTTATGGTTCAGAACTTACTATACTCCATGCCAAAGTGTTCCAGTACAGAAAAAAAAGTAGCATCTGCCAACAATGTGGAAAAATGCCCAAGTACGTCCTGTATACAAAGGGCAAGACAAATCCAACCTGGCTAATTTCCACCCCATCAATCAACTTTTGGTCAACAACAATGATAACAAGTGCTAGCAATAATCTGCTTATTGATATTCAGTTGAGGATATGTAGGGTCACTCAACTCCTGATCATTTTCCAGCTTTTGTCAAACATGGACAAAAGCGATAAACTCCAGAAGTGATGGGAAATTGACAGCACTGCACTTCAGGGGCATCTAATATGGCATGAAGAAACCTAAAATTAATAGGAATCAAGCAAAACTCTCTTTCGTTGGCATTATATCTAACACAAATATTAATGGTTATTTGTCAGTCACGTCAGTTCCAGGACATCACTGCCGTAGTTCCTCATGGTACTGTCCTTAGCTCAAGCACCTTCACCTACTTCAACAGTAAACTTCCATCTATCGGGAGATCAGAAGTGGGAGTGTTCATTGATGAGTATACAGAGTCCAGTAGTGTTTGGGAGTCCCCAGACACTGAAGCAGTCCATTCATATAATAGCTTGACCTGGACAATATCTAAGCTTGGAATGATATGTGGTAAATAACATTCACGTCTCCTAAGTGCCAGGTAATGACCATCTCCAACAAGAAAGCAAGGGACCATTACCTGTTGACATTGAATGGCATCAACATCGTTAAACTGTTGAACATTCTGGGGGTGCTTCTTGACCAGAATTGGGCAAGCCAAGTAAAACAATGTGGCTATATGAGGAGGTCTGAAGCTAGGAATTCTGCAGCAGGTAACTTATCTACTGTCCCACCACAAAGAACAATTCAGGAGTATAATGGAATACTATCCACTTTCTTTGATGGGTGTAATTCCAAAAGCATCCAAGACCAGTAACATCAGCTAGGACAATGCAGACCACTTGAATGGCAATCCAACCATCACCTTCAATATTCACTTGTTTCATCGGTAATGCATAGTGGCAGCAGTGCGTACCACATACCACGTGCACTCTGTAACTTACCAACTTCCCCTTTGAAGAGCTCAGTGAGTGCCCATGGAATACAACAGTTCACAAAGGCCAATCACCAACAAATTCTCCAGGGCAATTAGGCATGGACATTAAATACTTGTCTCACCAGCAATGCTAACTTGTCAGTTCCTGACCAAATGATTCAGGTCAAAACACCAAATGAGTATTTGCCTTCAGAGGAGAAGATGAGAAAACCTTGAAAGGGCATTTGTTTTGCACCATTATTTGATTGTCCATCTTAGAGCAGTCATTGGTATTTATAAATATAGATTGTTCTAAGCAAATAGGGAGAATGTAAATTAATCAAGCATCCAGTCAGTGAAAATCCAGAAGACCAAATGCGAATTCATTTATTGGCATCATCCAATATATAAGGTTCAATTTGAGTCTTATTCAAACTTTCTTAATTTTGGAGGAATTATTGTCATTCAGTTTTTCTACACTGCGAGCCACAGATTTCCAGTCATTTTCATTCCCTTGAATGATCATGTGAATAGCTAGGGGAAATTAGGGGGATAATTTTGTAATTTGATCCTGTTAAAAAAATGTCTCACTGCTCAAAGACATTCTCACCACCTAAATACTCACATGGGAACAGACTTACTGGCTTGATTTTCACATGAGTGAAGGTGGTGTCACCAAAAATATCATCCAGGTTTTCTACAGACCAGCTTATACAAAGCACTGTGCAAACGTACTTTGAGGCTTTTTTTTAACCATCAAACAATTCTTCAGGTGTTATCCCCTGGTGTGTTCTGAAGATCTGTCTAAGTCTAAGCAAGCTGGAAGAAATGTGTGGCTGCATGCAGGTCTGCAGCAAGAAGATCGATAGACTGTTGTCTATTATTCATGTTCCATCTGCTTAACTAGAAGAGAAAAACCCTGCTGTTAGAATCATTAAGAAGTCTCACTTGGGTTCTTTCAGCTGCATGTAAAAGTATGTGCTTACAGAAAAGGTTTTGACTTGATCTTTGAAAAAAAGTTACTTTAAAAAAGTGTTGATCAACTTGAGGCAATTGGACTTTACTGTTCACAGAACTTTGTCTATCCAAGTGCTGTTTACTCTGTTTACTTTTAAAACAATACAGAGGCATAGTTGAAAATCACATGACACCAGGTTTCAATCAAACATGTTTATTTGAAGGAACAAGATTTTCGAGCACTACTCCTTTGTCATAGATTGTGAACTGAAGGATGCATGATATTTAGGAAAGCCAGGAAGACAGGTAAAGATGGAAGGGAGGCTTGCACAATATAGGGGCAAGTGTATGTTATTTGCATTGTAGGAAGGAATGAACTAAATTCAGAAAACCAGGATGGAGAATCATTTTAGGTAACATATTTAGATAACAAAGTCACAAATGGAAGTGGTCCTAAACTGTAACTACTGTGGTATAAAGGAAGGATTAATGGGAGTTTGTCAGAAAAATATAGAGATAATCTTGGGAAATTTTAATGTGAATCATGTAAGAAACTGAATAGATTCCCCTTTTTTGGGTAATAAACTGGAAATCAGCTCTTCCTGTCAACCTAAAATACCTGGAGAGCTTTGCAACCTGGATAATCAAGAGCTATACATTTTCAACGGTATGAGGTTATATTGCTTTTGGAGCAATGAAGTTATTATATTGTAAAACACAGCACCACAGGAGCTTTTGAATTAAGGGGAAATTAGCTGGCAACAGCCCTCAGATTGGTCCCCGCTACAATTTGTTACAAATATATCTCTCCCCTTTCTCTCCATGTGTGTGGAAAGACAAAAACAAATACACCCAAAAGACTGCAAATAGAGAACTCCAAGACAAAAACAAACCTAGGCCCAAACAACTGAAAAATGACAATGGCTCTACAGACAATATAATGCGATTTGTACTTTTTATTGACAGAATTTATTTGCAATATCTATATGTTTCCACCCATAATATTTGTGACAAACCATCTGTCTTTTATCTGTTTTATTCATGAATCAATATATGTGTGCTCAGATTTTTAAGAAGTATATTTTAAGTTATGTTGTAGTAAGTTAGTAATCCTTTGTTTTATGCCATTGTTACATAATAAGTTTGATCGCCATGAATGGTGTGAATTACTTTTGTCTTGAACAGCAGTCAGTTAGGCAAATTGATCACCATTGTCATTAATTATTTCCACATTTGTATTGGCTTGTGGAACAGTAGGGTCAATTATTGGCACACTCCTCTCAATTAATTCATCATAATATTGATTAGAAAAGTCAAATGGACAAATGTAGTCCATATGTAGAATATTCCCTTTTATGATACTTTCTTAGAATAGCACAATCTAGACCCAAACAGAGAACAATTTATACAAGACCTGAGGTTGTACAATTAAAAAGGATTAATTATTGACCTCTTGTTAAGGAAAAGTGAGGACTGCAGATGCTGGAGATCAGAGTCGAGAGTGCGATGCTAGAAAATCATAGCAGGTCAGGCTGCATCCGAAGAGCAGGAGAGTCGAAGTTTCGGGCAAAAGCCCTTCGTCAGGAAGGGGCTTTTGCCTGAAACATCGACTCTCCTGCTCCTCGGATGCTGCCTGACCTGCTATGCTTTTCCAGGACCACACACTCACTATTGTTAAGGACCTGAAGGTAACATTGATGACCATATTAACGAATATTACATGCAGTTTAATAGAGAGGAGAGTCGGTCCAAAACTAGTACTTTAAACTGAAATAAGGGCAATTGTGAGTCCATTTACATTGAAAAGTAGGTTGATAGAGATGCGCTGGCAGACATTTAAAGGTATACTCAAGAATTCAAAGAAAGAATTGTAAATACATTCCAGTGTGAAAGAAAAGATCAAAGATAGGACCGACTGACAATGATTAACTAAATGCATTAAAGATACCATCAAACTTAAAGAAGAATCATATAATTGTACAAAGATGGATGGTAAGTCAGATAATTGGAGAGAATATAAAAGAAATCAAAGAATAATAAATGACTCGTTAGGAGTGAAAAATTAGAATATGTGAAAAAACTAATTAAAATATGCAACCAAATAATAAGGGTTTCTCTAGATCTTGAGTAAAAAAAGAGTTGACAAAGTGAACTTCGATCCTAAAGGGTATGACTCTGGGTAGCTGATTGTACGAAATAAGTAGAATAGGTATTTTTCATCACTCTATACATCAAAGGATACAAGCAATATCCCAGAAATAGTCACAAATCAGGAAGTGAAAAGAAAGGGGGACTTAATAGAATTACAATCATCCAAGGAAATGGGACTGAACAAGTTGTCTTCAATGACTGTTAAATGAACTTGCTACTGAGATAGTTGATTCAAATTATCCAAAGTTCTTTGGTTTGGGAATATTCCAGTAATCTGGAAAATAGTGCATCTTTCTCTTTTGTTCTAAAAGAGAAAGAGATAGGAAGGAAGAAAGTATGGGCTAATTGGATTAAGGGAAGATGCACAAAGCTATGTTTAAAGATCTAATAGCAGGACAATTTAAAAAGTTCAAACTAAGAAGGTAGTACCAAAATATAGTTTTGTAGAATGGAAATCATGTTTAGCTAAATTATTGGAGTACTTTAAGGAAGTGATATGTGTTGTGGATAAAGGGGAACTAATTGATGCATTGTACTAAGATTTACACAAACTGTTTAATCAAGTGCAACATCAAATATTCCTTGTGGAAAAGTAAAAACTCATGACATAGGGTAATATGTTGGCATAAATAGAAGGTAGGTTTGCTGATAGGGAACAAAGAATAGGCAAAAGTATTTCTTCTAAAATATGATGAATGGGCATACCAGTACTGGTACCTCAATTTGTTACAATTTCTGTAAATATCTTGGATGAAGGAACTGAATGTACAGTTGCTAAGTTAACTGATGCAAAAACAGGTTGGAAATAAGTTTTGAAGAGGACATAAGGAAGCTCCATAGAGATAGATTAGGTGATTGGAGAAAGATCTGAGATCTGGCACAGTAAGTATAGCTTGGGAAAAAGAAACAACTTCTCCATTTTGGCAAGAAGTGTGAAAAAAAATCAAAGATCGCCTATAGTGTGGAGGCAGGCCTATTGATCCATTGAGTCCACACTACTCTTCTGAAAAGCAGAGATCAGACCCACCCAGCCCCAAATCCTATCTTTACATTTCCATGGTGAATCCACATAGCCTACTCATCCCTGGACACGGTGGGTAATTTACATGGCTAATCCACCTAGCCTGCACATGTTTGGATTGTTGGAGGAATTGGAACAAACATGCAGATATTGGGGGAATGTGCAAAGTCCATACAGAGAGTTACCTGAGGCTGGAATATAACCTGGGTCCCTGGTGCTTTGAGCCACAATGCCACGCTGTAAGAAGCATATTATAAAAAAGACAATGTCCTCTTGTGGGAGAATCTAGAATTTGGGATCATTATATAAAAATAAGTTGTCAAAAATTCAATGAGAAGAATATTTTTGTCACAGAGAATTTTGCGTCTTGCAAACACTTCCTCAAATCATAGTGGGGGCAAAGGTTTTAAGGCAGGTATATAAATATACATATATCTGTAATACATGCAGAGGTATTAAGGCAGTTTTATATATATGCATATGTTAGCTACGGAGTGATAAGCTTTTGGAGACAGGCATAAATGTGGAGGTGAGGTTTCACTTATCTCAACCAGTATCTTCTTCAATGATGGAGCCAGCTCAAACAGCTGAGTGACCTAGTCCTGCTTCTATTTTATACATTGACATGTTCAGAGGGACTATTCCCCCACTGGCTTGGGTTGGTAACTGCACTACCCACTACAAAGTTGAATCAGGTTCGATTCCCAGTTTGTGTTCAGCTGGTTGATCTCAGCTGTCACAAGACTCACATACTGCAAATGGTTTTAGCATTGCTGTACTTGGTGAGGGGAGGAGAATTGGGCATATAGTCCCACTTGTTATTTTCAGATTCTTTCAAGTACTAATTCATGGGCAGACAGGAAAGGATAGTATGTCACACCTTCTGCTTTCACCGTCGACTGATACATATTGCACATGCAAAACGTCAAGAATTTATAAATAATGGACCTCATTTTTTTTTTATTACAGAAGCATTTTTTTCTCAGGACTTTAGAATGAAAATAGAAAGCAAATAATTTTAAATATTAAAATATTAAACAACAACACAAGATTCCAGAAACATACGCTAAAGATATTCGATTGTTAATTTCAATACATTAAAATCTTTAATAAAAATCAAATATGCTTGAAATAGTCAGCTTGATTCTTCTATCTCTGTTTAGAGAACTGGAGTTCACAGGCACAATTTTTCCATGACTGGAGGTGGTAAGAAGAGCAAATAATTGGGTGGGTTGGCCTAATTAAAAGAGATTTTCTCTCCTTGCCATCTCCCCAATTAAGTGATGGGTACAAAAATCCACTGAAGACTTTCTTAACTCTCTGGTGATTAAATACCTAAAGCGGTCTCTTTGTGACCATCATGGATGAAACATGAATTCAATTAAATATAAAATTCTGCTTTTAAGTCCAGTGCATTCTGAACAACTCTGTTAACTCTGTTTTCTCTCTGCAGATGCTGCTAAAGTTGTTGAGTTTCACAGTAATTTACATTTATGTTTCATATTTCCAGCATCCACAGATCTATGCTTTATCTTATGATCGGTTATGCTACTGCTTGAAAGTGAAAGTAAGAGAACATCCAAAACATGCAAAGGAAAGTAGACAAAACTAGGTGGAGACCAGAGCATACAGACCTGAAATTACAGAATTCGGTATGCTGTGCTCACCCACTGCCTTGAGTTTTAAATTCTGCCAAAAGGGGGTGATTTCTCATGTATTGGACATACTTTGTATGTCTAAGATATAATAATGCAAATCAGCCAGAGAGGAAAGCATAGCCTGTTTCTTACTAAGGAGAAGAAGAGAGGAAATGAAGCACCGAGTCCACAAATACAAGGGCAGGCATCACTGAGCTGCAACATTCAATTGATACGGTTGAAAAGCAAGGGTAATCTGAAGAAAGGTAATTATGCTGTTCAAGATCCCTTACGCATGTGCATGGACAAAAAGAAACAGACAAGACAGTCGATGCAGATGCCATGTCAATTTGGTAAGCTTTGCTCGATTGAATTTGAGAAAACCTTTCCCCAGCTGCTTACTGCAATGCCCACTGCCAGCTGCTGCCAGCTTGTAAATGCCATTCACTTCCAAGATGAAGACGTATGTTTGAGTTTCACAGGATGCCAAGCAGCTTCAAAGCCCACTGCTCTGATGTTTAAATAATTACATCTATCAGGCTGGCGCAGTAAATGCTTTATGCGTTATGTTTACAAGAGGAAGTATTTTCTTTTAAATGAGGAACACAATCACTCATTTTCCTCATGAAAGGGTAAATTGAACAGATTTTATAATAGACTTCTAACACTGGGGTTTCAATATTTTTATGTTTTTATTCAAACTGATTTTTCACATTGACAGCGTGTATTTATTCACTTCTCCATTCGCTCTCAGACTTTCTATCCCGGGAGAGTCGGAAACTAGAAAATACTAATTGGGAAAAAAACCAGAGGGGAGATGAAAAGAAACGTTTTCATTCAGCACGTTGTTCTCCTTTGGAATGTGCTATCTGAAAGGATGGAGATTATGGGGGCCAGCTTCAATAGGAATTTTCAAAAGGGAATTGGATATAAACATGAAAAAGAAAAATTCATGCAGCTGTGGGAAATGAGGTCCATAGTTCTTTCAAATACTCAACATAAAGTGTCATTGGCCTCCTTTTTCTTTGTATAATTCTATGATTTTATCATCTGTAATCTCTGTCTGCTACCTCGCAATCAGTTGAACTTTGGTCAGCTTGGTCATCAAACTGTTGATCCTCTGACTTCTCCTGATGAAAGAGCTGCGCTCCAAAAGCCTGTGATTTAAAGTATACCTATTGGACTGTAACCTAGTGTCATGTGGCTTCTGACCTTGTTGATCTTCGGAACCGCCATCTACCTATTGTTGATAAAGGGATATATATTAGACAATTTGATCAAATAACCTGCATGTCATTGAAAATGAATTTTTCTCTCCCTGCCTGAAACTCAATGGAATATTATTAGAGATAGGAGGGAAACTGTCTGATTTACCCAATACCACTTCGCTGTCCAAACTTTGATCTCCCATCACTGTTGATTATTCCTTTCTTATCCACTGATGTTAGCATAAGAATGTCAAAAAAGTAAGAACAAAGAGCAGGAGTAAACAATTCAGCCCATTGAGCCTGCTCCACCATTCAATACGATAATCTTATCTTGACATCAACTGCAATTCCCTGCTTGTTCTTCATAACCCTTTGACTCATTCTTAATCTCCTTATTAAATTTACCCAGTGTCCCACAACACACAATCGGGTAGAGAATTCTACAGACTCATAATCTTTTGAGAGAAGTATTTCCTCCACATCTCTGTTTTAATTCTGCTACCCTTATCCTAAAACTATGACCTATAATTCAAATTGCCCCACAGGGAAAACATCTTCTACTTGGTCTGCATTCTACTTTGTCAATCCCCTTTAATACCTTATATGCCTCAATTAGGTCTCATCTCATTTGTATAAACTCCAGAGAGTATAGCACTGAAACTGTTCAATCTCACTTTAAAAAACCAACCCCTCATCTCTAAAATCTTGGAGTAAACAGATTGATCACTCATCCCATCCCCTCCTACATCTCTTGATTATTACTATTTTTGGAGCTCTTTAGTAGAAGGTGGCCTGCGAGTAAACTTGATAATTTTGAACAAATCCAGAAAGGGCACAGATGAAAAGGATGAAACCTTTCTCCCTCTAATCTTGCCCCAGTTGTTACGTTTGTAGGTCTCTGTATCTATGGAGGCCCATTAAACAGCAGTTCACATTACATTTCAGTCAATCCTACTTGTTTAAGTACCTGCACGCACTCTTGCCACTTTTCAGAAGTATCCACTCTTGAAAGTTACTTGTGTTCCCTCAGTTCACTGTTGAGCTCATTATTGATGGTAAGGTCCCACACAAAGGTGACAGGACTTTAAACCAGGAATGTAAATGAGGGTTGTTAAAGGTGCGGAAACTTGTGAATAAAAAACTGACTAACAAAACAGAACTGTAAAAACTATGTACTTTCTTTGAACATGTTGGTTCCATATTATAAAAATATTTCAAGTGCTACCGGAAGCAGATTGACTGGGTGTGGCAACTTGAAGAGGAAGGCCATATGATGAAAACTACAAGATTTCATCCAACCAGAGCTGGCCAACTTAATAGCTACTCATGCATCTCCCAATTCAGCTTTTACTTTAAAAAATACTTTAGTATTCACTGCTCATACTGAGAATCTGCAATTCTTATTTTGTCTGATAAGCATTTCTTTCAAACTTTGGGTTTATTTATTAATTTCAAGCTTGGTTTTGCTGAGGTCAGAATTCATCATCTTCTGATTTGGGTTAGGTAGAAAAAGTGGCTGAAAGCTTCAGAGAACATCTCCGGGACACCCACATCAATCAACCCCATCACCCTGTGGCCGAACATTTCAAATCCCCCTCCCACTCTGCCAAGAACATGTAGGTATTGGGCCTCCTCCATTGCCACTCCCTTACCACCCGATGCCTGGAGGAAGAATGCCTCATCTTCTGCCTCGGAACCCTCCAACCCCATGGCATCAATGCAGATTTCACCAGTTTCCTCATTTCCCTTACCCCTGCCTTCCCCCACTTCCAACCTTCCAGCTCAGCACTGCCCTCATAACCTGTCCCATCAATCCATCTTCCTTCCCACCTATCAGCTCCATCGTCCTCTCTGACCTATCACCATTATCCCCATCTCCATCCACCTATCGCACTCTCAACTACCTTCCGCCCCAGACCCACCCCCCTCCCATTTATCTCCCCACCCCTGAGGCTCCCAGCCTCATTCCTGATGAAGTGCTTTTGCCTGAAACGCTGATTCTCCTGTTCCTCGGATGCTGCCTGACCTGCTATTCTTTTCCAGCGCCACACTTTTGGCTCTAATCTCCTGCATCTGCACTATCCACTTGAGCCTAACAAATGTTTATTTAGCATTTTTTCAAGTAATTTTACCAAATACAGAAGGATGTTGTTGAAAACATTGAAATATTTTTAACCCTCACATTGGCAGTGTCTCTCGAGGTCAGGAGCATTCTAAAGTGTAAAATTCAAACATCACAGAACAGCCAACTTCATGCAAGCAATTGTTCAGATTGGATTCAGAAGACTGATATTGGTGAGCCCACCTCATCAATTTACAACAATAACTCTGGCAAATCTGTACTCATGTTAAAGAAATTTGGCCCCGTGCTTATTCTGCCAGAATAAGTGAGGCCAGGCTTAGAAATGTAAATGATGGAAAATTTGCACCTGAAATGCAAGTCCCTGGAATGTAACCTGAACAAGAATCTGTATGAAATTACTGCAAATGCCTATTTATAGTAATAAAACTTGCAGACAGAATTTTTAAAATTATAATACTCGTAAAACATATACTTTAGAGCAAGTCCAAAATAGTATAAGAGGAAAATTGGCATCTGGCTGCTATTTTGCCTTTGCTATATTTTTCTTTGTCAATGTTTATTTTCTCAATTAGGTTTTAAATATGTTAAGCACACAGGCTGAGCACATTCTAGGACGATACTCTTCTGGAATTGCTTGATAGAAAAATTGGCCTTCCAAATGATGCCTCTATCATTTTTGTTAACAAAGCAGTTGCAGTTAAATACACTAAATATTTGCATGCTAATATGAGCACAGCATGCTAATATGACCACAGCATAATTAATATATTTACACAACTTGCTTCATTGTTTATTGGTTAAAATTTTGTTTGTAGCCTCTTTACTGTCATTATATTTACTTGTGCATTCTACTTAAGCATCCACTGAGTTTTTGAAATTTGTATGAATTTGTTTTTCTGTTGTTGAGTAGCACTTCTCTTGCTTATTCTGTCAGCTCGTCAAAAAATAGCTCAATAAAGCTTTGCCTTGATGTAATCTGGAAATTGCCAAGGTGAACATTTAGGTATGGGTTTCAGACTCAGGTATGAATATCAGTTGAAAATAATCATTTGCCTTGGAGTTGATTAAGCAAAACAAAAACCAAGATGCCAGATAATACAATTACTGGGGCTCCTTTGATGTTTTCCAACCTTGAAGATAACCAGAACAGAGATAGCCAGCATGGAACTGTTAATGTCGGTGGACTGCTCCCATCTTCCAAACCCGTTTACCGGCTGCTGCTGAGGAACCTATCTGCTATTCCTGTGCCTGTCAATGCATTTTGATGAAACCATTAATGACTGAGACTATGGAATCACCTTATGTATGGGGCTGGGCAGGTGTCTGGTTTCTGCCAGAGATCTGGGACATGTCTTCCTTGTCCAGCTATGAAATGTGTCAGTGCACCCAAGTCTAATCTAGAAAGCATAACAGCTTGTGGTGAAAGTCTCTGAGATTGGTGGAGGATGCAGGTGAAAATATTACTGATGCGTTTGTGGAGATGTAGCTCCTCAGATGGTACTGAGGGTCTCTAGTTAGAGCCTCATTGGTGTGGGATTTCACTGATGCCAGGGGCAGCATGGTGGCTCACTGGTTAGCACTGCTGCCTCACAGGGACCCAGGTTCGATCCCAGCCTTGGCCGACTGTGTGGAATTGGCACATTCTCCCCGTGTCTGCATGGATTTCCTCCGGGTGCTCCGATTTCCTCCCATTGTCCAAAAGATGTGCAGGTTAGTCTAATTGGCTGTGCTAAATTGCCCATGGTGTTCAGGGATGTATAGGCTTGGTGCATTAGTCAGAAGAAATGTAAAGTAATGAGTGTAGGTGAATGGGTCTGGATGGGATACTCTTTGGACGGTTAATGTGGACTTGATCGGCCAAATGGCCTGTTTCGACACTGTAGGGATTCTAAAATTCTAAAAACTCTAATTCTAACCAATGTCTCCATTAGCGAGAGGAAATTAGTTATGTAAGAGGGAGAAAAAAGCTTGTGAAAATTAAGAATGAGTTAGCACTGGTGTTAATGAGAGAGCAGTGCAGCAAAATGAAGCTTACTGTGCTGGTTTGCCATTGGGATGTCTGCCTCTTGACATGAGAAGTCATGCTGTTTACCAGCCAAATTGAGCACCATCTCCTTGAGAGGAGTGAGGAACCTATATTCTCCCATCCACCAGTCTTGACTCTTTCAGGCTATCGGCAGGCCAGGTATTCCTGACAAAGGGAGGCATTGAGAATGGTGGAAGAGGATAGAAGTGCACTTCGTGGTGACACAGCAGCAGAAGGCGTGTTGAAGTGCAGGATAGGACCATTCGCTGCCACCGATTAGCCACTGCCCTTTCACTGCCGAGGACGCTTCGCCACCGCCCATTGGCCACTGAGGATGATTCACCACCGCAAGTGTTTGTAACTTATTTTTATGTATAAACCAATAAAATGATACTTATTTCACCTCTTTTTTTATCAGTATGTACTATGTTGTTGTATAAATAAAGGGGACTAAGAAGTATGAAAGAACAGGCGGGAGGGAAAACAATCAGTACATATATATATTTCTGGTGGCGAATAGTCTCCAGAGGTCAAACGACCCCAGTGGAGAAACGCTGGTGGCAAACAGGCAGTGGCTAATCGGTGGCGGCAAATCATCTCCAACCCATTGAAGTGTCCTTAGTGATGACAAGGAAGTGCAGAGAACAGAAAGGGTTATTTGTTTAGTGGATTAGGTGGGTGAGAGGCAATGGGGGAAAATAGTGACAGCTGTACATTATGCATCTTGGTGAGAGATGTTTGCATGTTTGTAGTGACAGAGTTAGAGTGTGAGGTAGCAGATACACAATGGTGGCATCATCCCCTTTACAGAGTGTCATCAAACATTAAAAAATTAAACATTAAACATCTTCCTGCATTGCTGTACATTCCATTTAACCCAAGACACTGCACTAACCTGGGCTGCTCCATGTCAAGGCTGGTTTTGTCTGGTGGCATGGTCTCCTTTGGTGGGCACTGTAGGAAAAGGACAGCCCTCATCCCCATCAGCCCATCTACTAGCACCTAAAACTCTCTGTCTGCAAAGGAGGGAGCAAACGTGTCATTTTTGGGTCATTTTCTCAGTGAAATTGGTGGTCTACAAGAGTGAGGGGCAGTTCCTGGCTTGCAGCATCTGTAGTGGTGTGAAGCTGGACTTTAACTATGGTACCAGTGAGTCAAGCTCTCCACCTCGCATGCCACAAGAAGCCCACCCTAGAGACCAGTTGCATTATTAATGTTGCAAATAGTGGAAGATTGTGAGGAAGAAAATCAATACTACCCTAATGAACTGAATCTCACTCGACAAAATCACTTTAACTGAAAATTATAAAAATTCTGGTCAAGGAAATTCCAATTACAGTGGTTCAGATTTGAATGGAAAAAAAAATAGTGTGAAAAATACAAGTACTTAGCAGTTGCCCATCAAATTCGAGCGATGAAGAAATAAAACATTTTCCAAATTTCCAGAACTTGCTAAACAACTTAAACCCTTCTGTCATCCCAAATATCTTGACCTCAGCCTACCATTAATTCTAAGCTGTCATGGATCTTCATAATAATTGCCATTAAGTTAACCAAAGAAAGCTCAATTTGATAACTAATAATATAATTTCATTTTAATGATGTGATCAATGTTAATGCAATGCTAAACAATCTCTCCAACAGCTTTCTCTGTGTTAGCCATAGTTCGATTGGTTGTCCTCTTTCCCTTAATTCACAAAATTTCAGGTTAAAATTCCATTTCCAGATTTGGGCAAAATTTGAGACAAGTTCTGCACTGGCAGAAATGCCTACTTTCAGATGAATGTTAAAGTGATCACTCTCTCAATGAGATGTCAAAGATTCTGTGTCACAATTTCAAGGAAGAATAGTGATATATATCCTGATTGTTTATCACTCAATAAACATTGCAATGGAAACATTAACTGATTATTGAACATTGTTCCAGCAGCAGGAAGTGCGGGAGCACGAGCAGGAGGCTGTTGGAAAGGTGAAGAAAAAAGTTTAAAAGCTCAACTCTAGCGTCAGGACCCGCATTATTGTTGCAGCAGCAGGAAGTGTGGGAGCATTGAGCAGGAGGCTGTTGAAGAGGTCACGAGGTTACATATTTGGGTGGTTGCTTTACCCAAAATGCTACTTGGGGAGTGTCTCCCACCTATCCTCCTCCTCTAACCAAAAAAAAAGTTCTGTGCGTAAGTTGGTAAGGTGGTAAGTGTTTTCATTTGTGTTTCATGTATTCAGTGGTTTATTTGGGAATTTGAAATAGTGGGAATGGAGTTTAAGGCAGTTGAATGTTCTGCCTGCAGTATGTGGGGGGGTAAGGGTCACCTCGAGAGTCCCTGCTGACTTCATTTGTAGAAAGTGCACCCAACTCCAGCTCCTTGAGAACCGTGTTAGGGAACTGGAGCTGGAGCTGGATGAACTTTGGATTATTTGGGAGGTGGACGGGGTTATTCAGAGGAGTTACAGGGAGGTAGTTACTTCACAGCCATATGAAGAAGGTAGATGGGTTACTGTCAGGAGTAGGAAAGGGAACTGGCAGGCAGTGCAGGGATCTCCTGTGGTGGTTCCCCTCAACAAGTGTATCATTTTGGATACTGTTGGGGAGGACGACTTACCAGGGGTGAGCAATGGGACACAGGTCTCTGGCACAGAGTCCGTCCCTGGTGCTCAGATGGGAAGGGGGAGGAGGAGCAGAGCTTTAGTCATTGGGGACTCCATAGTTAGGGGACAAATAGGAGGTTTTGTGGTAACGAGAGAGACTCACGATTTGTGTGTTGCCACCCCAGATGCCAGGGTTCGTGATGTCACTGATTGTATTTTTGAGATCCTTGGGTATTCCCAAGTTGTAGTCCATATTGGCACCAACGACATTGGTAGGAGGAAAGGTGGGGATCTAAGGCAGAAATTCAGGGAACTAGGTTGGACGCTTAGAGTTGGAACAAACAGAGTTGTTATCTCTGGTTTGTTGCCCGTGCCACATGCTAGTGAGGCGAGGAACAGGGAGAGAGAGCAGAGCTAAACACATGGCTGCAGGGATGGTGCAAGAGGGAGGGTTTTGGATTCTTCGATAATTGGAGCTCTTTCTGGAGAAGGTGGGACCTCTACAAAACAGGATAGTCTTTCCCTGAACCAGAGGGATACTAATATCCCGGGGGTAGGGGGGAGAGATTGCTAATGCTCTTCAGGGGCCTTTAGACTAATGAAACAGGGGGATAGGAACCTGAATTGTATTTCCAGTGTCCAGGAGGTTGAGGGTAGTGAGGTCAGGGATAGGTTTACAAGGTCACGAGAAGGATGTTGGTTTGAAATGTGTGTACCAGAATAAGGTGGGTGACCTTGCAGCATGAATTGGTACCTGGGATTTCGATGTTGTGGCCCTTTCAGAGTCATGGCTGGAGGAGGGACAGGGATGGTTGGTTGCAGATTATGGGATTTAGATGTTATAGCAAAAACAGAGATGATGGTAGAAGAGACGAGGGGTGTGGCATTGTTAATCAAGGATAGTATTACAACAGCTGAGAGAACATTTGAGGACTCATTCACTGAGGTAGTTTGGGCTGAGGTTAGAAACAGGAAAGGAAAGGTCATCCTGCTGGGAGTTTTCTATAGGCCTCTCAATTGTTCCAGGGATTTGGAGGAAAGGATAGCAAAGATGATTCTCGATAGGACCAAGAGTAACCTACGGCCATACTAGTCTGAAAACACGTGATCTCGAAAGCTAAGCAGACTCAGGCCTGGTTAGTACTTGGATGGGAGACCGCCTGGGAATACCAGGTGCAGTAGGCTTTAAAAGTGGGTGGCACAGTGGTTAAGCACTGCTGCCTCACAGTGCTGGAGACCTGGGTTCAATGCCTGCCTCAGGTGACTGACTGTGTGGAGTTTTCACGTTCTCCCTGTGTCTGTGTGGGTTTCCTCCGGGTGCTCCGGTTTCCTCCCACAGTCTGAAAGTGTGCAGGTTAGGTGAATTGGCCATGCTAAATTGCCTGTAGTGTTAGGTGCAGGTATAGGGGAATGGGTCTGGGTGGGTGCGCGTCGGTATGGACTTGTTGGGCCGAAGGGCCTGTTTCCACACTGTAAGTAATCTAATCTACTACAAACAGGGTAGTTGTTATGAGGGACTTTAACTTCCCCAGTAATACTATAGTTCAAGTTGTTTAGATGGGTCAGTTTTTGTTCAATGCGTGCAGGAAGGTTTTCTGACACAACATGTAGACAGGTCAACAAAGGGCGATGCCATATTGAATTTGAACCCAACCAAGTGTTAGATTTGGAGGTAGATGAGCACTTTGGTGATAGTGACCATAATTTGGTTACATTTACAATAGCAATGGGCAGGGATAGATATACATTGCACGGAAAGAGGTGCAACTAGGGGAAAGGGAATTATGATGTGATTAGACAAGATTTAGGATGCATAGGATGGAGAAGGAAACTGCAGGGGATGGACACACTTGTAATGTGGAACTCATTCAAGGAACAGCTACTGCAGGCCCTTGATAAGTATATAACTATCAGACAGGGAGGTACTTGTCGAGAGTGGGGAGTCATGGTTTACTAAAGAAATTGAAGCTCTTGTCAAGAGGAAGAAGAAGGCTTATGGGAGGATGAGGCGTGAAGGCTTAGCTAGGGGGCTGGAGAATTATGTTAGCCAGAAAAGATCTAAAGAGAGAGTGAAGAAGAGCCAGGAGGGGACATGAGAAGTTTTTGGCAGATATAATCAAGGAAAACCCTAAGGCATGCTACAGGTATATCAGGAATAAAAGATTAACTGGATTAAGATTAGGGTCAATCAAAGATAATAGTGGAAAGTTGTGTGTGGAATCTGAGGACATAGGTAAAGCACTTAATGGATACTTTTCATCAGTATTCACATTGGAAAGGGGCAATGTTAGGGAGGAGATACAGGCTACAAGATTAGATGGGATTGAGGTTGATAAAGAGGAGGTTTTAGCAATTTTGGAAGATCTAAAAATAGATAAGACCCCTGGGCCAGATGGGATTTATCCACTGATTCTCTGGGAAGCCAGGGAGCAGATTGCAGAGCCTTTGGCTTTGATCTTTATGTCATCATTGTCGACAGGAGTAGTGCCAGAAGACTGAAGGATAGCAAATGTTGTTCCCTTGTTTAAGAAGGGGAGTTGGGACAACTTCTGGTTGAGGCCAATGAACCTCACTTCGGTCGTGGGTAAGGTGTTGGAAAAGGTTAGAAGAGATAGAATTTACAATCTTCTGGAAAGGAACAATTTGAGTAGGGATAGTCAACACGGTTTTGTGAAGGTTAGGTCGTACCTCACTAACCTTATTGAGTTCTTCAAGAAGGTGACAAACTGGTGGATGAAGGTAAAGTGATTGATGTAGTGTATATGGACTTTAGTAAAGCATTTGATAAGGTTCCATACGGTAGGCTATTGCACAAAATACGGAGTTTCAGAATTAAAGTGTTTTGGATCAGAAATTGGCTAGCTGAAAGAAGACAGACTGGTGGTTGTTGGGAAATGTTCATCCTGGAGCTCAGTTACCAGTGGTGTGCTGCAAGGATCTGTTTTGGGGCCGCTGCTGTTTATCATTTTTATGAATGATCTGGATGTGGGCATGAAAGATGGGTTAGTAAATTTGCAGATGACTCTAAGGTAGGCAGAGTTGTGGATAGTGCTGAAGGATGTTGTAGGTTACAGAGGGAGATAGATAAGATGTCGAGCTGGGCTGAGAAGTGGCAAATGGAGTTTAATGCAGAAAAGTGTGAGGTAGTTCACTTTGGAAGAAATAACAGGAATGCAAAGTACTGGGCTAATGGTAAAATTCTTGGCAGTGTAGATGAACAAAGAGATCTCGGTGTCTTGGTGCATAAATCCCTGAAAGTTGTTCCCCAGGATGATAGGGTTGTTAAGAAGGCATAGTGTGTTGGCGTTTGTTGGTAAGGGGATTGGGTTTCGGAACCATGAGGTCATGCTTCAGCTGTACAATACACTGATAAGGCTGCACCTGGAGTATTGTGTGCTGTTCTGGTCACCATATTGTACGAAGGATGTGGAAGCTTTGGAAAGTGTTCAGAGGTGATTTACGAGGATATTGCCTGGTATGGAAGGAAGGTCTTATGAGGAAAGGCTGAGGGAACTGAGGCTGTTTTCATTGCAGAGAAGAAGGTTGAGAGGTGACTTAATTGAGATATATAAGATAATCAAAGGGTTAGATAGGGTGCACAGTGATAGCCTTTTTCCTCAGATGGCGAAGACTAACACAAGGGAAAATAGATTTAAATTGAGGGGTGATAGATTTAGGACAGTTATTAGTGGTAGTTTCTTCACTCAGAGAGTAGTAGGAGTGTGGAACAGCCTGCCTGCCAAAGTAGTAGTCTCGCTGATGTTAAGGGCATTAAAATGGGCATTGAACATACATATGGATAATAACGGAATGATGTAGGTTAGATGGGCATCAGATTATTTTCACAGGATGGTGCAACATCGAGGGCTGAAGGGCCTGTAGTACGTTTTAACGTTCTATGTTCGATGTTCTATTTGCTCATTGCTTGTTGTAGGAACTTGCTCTGTGAAATTTGGTTTCAGCATTTCCTCCATGAGAACAGTATTTCATTTGTTGCAAAATACTTTGAAACCTGTTAAGGTTATGAAAATGTGATGTATACATACAAGATTTTTGAAAACCTTTTCTTCACTGGCCCAGAAATTGAAGCATTGTACTATGGAAATTCATTCTTTCAGGTTGTTAATTTTCTCAGAAATTTAGGAAAATATAAAATTTTATTTTTTCCTACATATCTTGTTTGCATCTTTTTCTTGTCTTCTCATAATCTTTCTCTCCCTCTTCTTCATGCTGCTTCTGATTTTAATCCAATTCGCACAGAACAAAAAAACCTTGCATTTATATAGCACATTTCATACCTTTCGCATGTTTCAAAGTGATTCACAACAAATGACAAGTATTTGTAGAGTACAGGCAGTGTTGTATTGTAGGAAATGCTGAAACAAATTTACAGATGACACTGATCTTGGAAGAACTATAAAGACAGTGTGGAACTCCGAAAGGATATTGACAAGTTGTTGTAAGAGAATATAACATAGGGATACAATTCTAAAGAGCATACAGGAGCAAAGGGAACTGGCTATAAATGTGTACATATCATTGAAAGTGGAAGGGCAGGTGGAAAGAGCTGTTAATAAAGTTAATAAAACTTGGCTTTATTAATTGAGGCACAGGTGACAAGAGTAGGGAGGTGATGTTGAAATTGTACAAGATACTTGTTAGACCTCAGCTGAACTGTTGTGTACAGTTGTGAGTGCCACATTATTAGAATGATGTGAATACATTGGAGGGAGTACAGAAGTGAATTACAAGAATGGTTCCATCAATGAGAAACTTCGGTCTGAGGATAGATTTAAGAGGTCGGTCAGTTCTTCTGGGAGACAATGGGGCCACGATGGGTTTCCTCTTGTGCTGTAAAATTCTGCTCTTATCTGTGCTTGTGTGAACCAGTATTTAAGCTGAAGGTGCAGCAACATCTAACTAAAATGGTAGACTGCAAAATGCCCACAGTTTTTCTGGTGGGAAAAAGATATGATGTAGAGGTGCCGGTAAATCACGGCCTGCATTTTATGGGGCACCAAAGACCCTGCCTCATCACAGCTAAGAATGGGAAAGCAACTCAACCTGGGAGCAGGGAGAATTGATTTATGGAGAAAATTCCATCTGTACATTGGAGGAAGTGCTATCTTGAAAAACTGTCAGCCAAACAAATGATAGGCAAGTTTGTTGTGCCAGTAATGCCAGTTGGGAGTGGGCATGCCAGCTTGCAACATTATATTAGCTGCTGCTCCTGACGAAAACTGCTATCATTATCTTTTTAAGCTTAGGCAGCAGTAGGCCTGTTTGGTTTTCCTATTTCTAGCTACTTCCTATTCGAGCTAGAAAAGTCTGTTTTAGTGAACAATCTGTTTTTTTGCATGATGTTGACGAGTTATGTTATGTTGATATAGTAGTTCTTACAGAGACTTTGAGGAGGACCAGATGTTAGATCGCACTCCTCTGAGGTCCTAAGATGTCTGTCCACAAGCCCACATAACTTTATAGATTCATAGGCTCATAGAGGTGTACAGCATGAAAACAGACCCCTTGGTCCAACTCATCCATACTGACCAGATATCCTAAATTAATCTAGTCTCATTTGTAAGCATTTGGCCCATATTCCTCTAAACCCTTCCTATTCATGTACCCATCCAGATACCTTTTAAATGTTGTAATTGTACCAGCCTCCACCTCTTCTTCTGGCAACACATTCCACATGCGCACCACCCTCTGCGTGAAAAGGCTACCCTTAGATCCCTTTTAAATCTTTCCCCTCTCACCTTAAAGCTATGACCCCTATTTTTGGACTTCTCTACCCTGAGGATTAGCTATCCACCCAATTCATGGCCCTCATGATTTTATAAACTTCCAGAAAGTCACCCCTCAGCCTTTTCTTGTGTTTCTAGCTCGAATAGGAAGCAGTTTTCCTTTACCATATTAGACCAAACAGGCCCTACAATTGCCTAAACTTAAAGAGCATGGTGGTAGCAGCTTCCGTCATGAGCAGCAGCTAATACAGTGTAGCAAGCTGGCATGCCCACTTACCGTGATTAGTCCTATAGAGCGCCTCAGTGTTAACCCATACACAACAGTGTCCTCTGTTGCTGAGACTACACCCCAGTAGTTACATTCTGAATTTTATAAGGTCACACTCGTTTAAACCCAGGGGGAGGAAGAGTGTAAAATCCAGTCTGACATGCTTCAATTAGCTCAGGTAAAACACCTCAGCTTCAAAATAGACCTTGAAGAGAGTGTGATTGAAATTTATAGCATCTTTGAAGGGAAATGATGGAGAAATATTACAAGCCATCCATATTTTGTTGTATTTCAGTGCATTAATCGGTACTGTATTATTTAGATGATATGTTCGACAAAAGACCTTTTCATTCTCTCCCTGGCACTCCAAGATTGAATAAAATTGGGAATTGTTTTAAACAGCATCCTGAATAACATTTGGTCAAAAGAATATATTGAAAAGCACTTCATTGTGACGTACTTTGAAGCAGCTGAGAAAGACGTAAATCACAAGACTCCATTTCCAAATAAATTTGTCTTTTTTTTTAATGTATTTGGAATATAACAAAATGTGCAAATGAGTTTCACATGAAAGAAAAAAAACAATCTATGCATTATTAAAGAGCATTGTTGTGATGTTATGGATTGTATAAAAACAACAGGACTAACAAGAATTTTGGTTGGAAATCTTACCTCCCTTTGATATATGTTTAATTAAATGAAATAAATTGAATGCACATTTAAAGCAATGCAACTGCACTTTCCCAACATGACACTGTAAGCAAGTGAGACTCTTGACCAGTACTGTGCACTCCAAACAAAATAGATCCTTGCACAGTCACTTTGCTTTTGAATTAAATCTGACTGTTTTCATGATTGAAGTGACCCATATTACTGTTAAGCTAGAACATGTTGCATCTGCTATATGTCACAGGTCCAGCAAGCCAACATGGAAGATGAAAATACTTGTCTGAGAGTGTACACTCAGGGGACTGGTGACATTCAATGCAATTTTATCGCTGGTTTGTGTTGCAATGAGGCTTGTGACTCAGGGTTCTATTCTGCACTTTGGAGAGATAACTACCTTTGTTTCTATTGCTAGTTTGTGATGGTAATGGTTTCTCTCTATCTGTGTGTGACTGCTGCCTAACTCAAGTAGGTTTCTGCAAACTCTTTTTATTTATACAATTGCATACAATACTATTATCTGTAAGCATTTCTCTGTCTAGGATAGTCTACTCCATCCTTATTTCACAGTCTTTTGTAATTGTCTACCGATGTCACTGTTATATTGTGATAAATATCAACATCATGTGCATCCTCATTATACGACAATCATGGCGGCAATTTTAGTCAACATTGTTTATGAAGGGCTGATTCTATTCTCTTCCTGGGTTTCCTTGTAGCGGAAATAATTAGGTAGTCATGCAGTCAAGATGCAGTCACAGACATTTCTCGCATAATATAAAAATATTCACTTCACAACAATTTTTATATTGAAATACTAGTTGGCATGAAACAGACAGTATGCATAAATGGGTCTTTGCTGGAGTGGCAGGCTGTGATGAGTAGACTCCTGCAGCTGTCAGTGTTGGACCCTGAGATTTTTCTGATTATTTTCATTGACTCACATGAAAGAAGTGAAGGCCTGATAGCTAAATAAGCAGATAGCACAAAAGTAGGTGGTAAAGTATGCTGAGACATAGAATAAGGAGGATATAGATTGAATGAGTAAACAAAAAACTTGCAGATGAAGTGTAAAATGAGAAAATTTAAATGTTTTCTCTTTGGAAGGAAGACTAAAAAATTCACATATTACTAAGATGGAAATTTACAAAAGAAATTTGGAGTGCAGGGGATCTAGATGTTCCAGTGCATGGGTCACAAAACATTATTACGCTAGTTCAGTGAATAATTAAAAAGGCTAATGGATTACACACATTTATAATGAGAGCGATGTAACATAAAAATACGAATATTCTACTTGAGTGTCCACATTCCTGATGAGGGTCGTATGCCCGAAACGTCAACTCTTCTGCTCCTCGGATATTGCCTGATCTCCTGTGCTTTTCCAGTGCCACATTTTTTGACTTATACAGAGCATTGCTGAGTTTACATAATCATAGAATCATGAAGGTTTTAAAGCACAGAAAGAGGCCTTTCGTCGCATTGTGCCTCTTTTGGGCATCAAACATACATCTATTCTACTCCAGTTTTCCAGCATTTGGCCTATAGCCTTGAACAAAGAACAAAGAAACTTTACAGCCTTGGAACAGGCCCTCTAGCCCTCCAAGCCTGATCCAATCCAAATCTACTGTCTAAACCTGTCGCCCAATTCCTAAGCATCTGTATCCCTCTCTCCCCATCTACTCATGGCTCTGTCCAGACGCACCTTAAATGAATCTGCCGTGCCTGCCTCGACTACCTCTGCTGACAAAGTGTTCCAGGCATCTACCACCCTCTGTGTAAAGTACTTCCCACGTGTATCCCCCTTAAACTTCACCTCTCACCTTGAAAGTGTGACCTCTCGTTATTGAATCCTTCACCCTGGGAAAAAGCTTATCTTTATCTACCCTGTCTATATCTTTTATGATTTTGTAGTCCGCAATCAGGTCCTCCCTCAATCTCCTTTTTGCTAATGAAAACAATCCCAACCTACTCAACCTCTTTTCATAGCTAGCACCTTCCATACCAGGCAACTTCCTCGTAAACCTTCTCTGCACCCTCTCCAAATCATCCACATCCTTTTGGTAATGTGGTGACCAGAACTGTACACGTTATTCTAAATGCGGCCGAACCAATGTCTTGTATAAATTTAACATGACCTGCCAGCTCTTATACTCAATACCCTGTCTGATGAAAGCAAGCATACCATATGCTTTCTTGACCCCACTATCCACCTGTGCAATAACCTCCCAGATCCCTCTGCTCATCAACGTTTCCCTAGGCTCTTCTGTTTACAGTATAGTTAGCTCTAGAATTAGATTTCCCAAAATGCATCGCCTCACATTTGCCTGTATTGAACTCCATCTGCCACTTCTCCGCCCAACTCTCCAGTCTATCCATATTCTCCTGTATTCTTTGACAGTTCCATATGCTTTCTGCTACTCCACCAATCTTTGTGCCATCTGCAAACTTGCTGATCATACCAACAGTGCTCTATTCCAGATCATTTATGTATATTACAAACAACAGTGACCCTACCACTAGTCGCCTTTCCCCATTTTGAGAAACTCCCTTCAACTACTACTCTCTATCTCCTGTTACTCAACCAGTTATTTATCCACCGAGCTAGAACACCCTGCACACCATGTGACTTCACTTTCTCCATTAGTTTAACATGGGAAACATTATCAAATGCCTTGCTAAAGTTCATGTATATGACATCTACAGCCCTTCCTTCATCTATTAACTTGGTCACTTCCTCAAAGAACTCTATTAAGTTAGTAAGGCACGATTTCCCCTGCACAAAACCATTTGCCTATCACTGAAAAGCCCATTCTTTTCCAAATATAAATAGATTTATCCCTCAGTACCTTCTCCAGCAACTTTCCCACCACTGGTCTGTAGTTACCCAGAATATTCCTACTACCCTTCTTGTACAGGGGGACAACATAAGCTACCCTCCAGTCCTCTGGCACCTTACCTGTGTTTAAGGATGCTACCAAGATATCTGTCAGGGCTAGCTATTTCCTCTCTCTCCTCCCTCAATAACCTGGGCTGGATCCCATCTGGTCCTAGGGATTTGTTCACCTTTATAATCTCTAGCCTACCCAACACATGTTCCCTACTTATGTCAATATGATCCAGAGTAATCAAACTTCTACCTCTAATCTCAACATTCATCATTTCCCTCTCCTCAGTGAACACTGATGCAAAGTAATCATTCAGAATCTGACTCATTTTCTCAGGTTTGACACACAGCCTTCCTTCCTTATCCTTTAGTCGACCAATCCTTTCTATGATTACCCGTTTGCTTCTTATATAAGGATAAAATGCTTTGGGATTATCCTTAATTCTGCTCACTAAAGCTATTTCATGACTCCTTTTAGCCCACTTGTTTCCTCGTTTATGACTGATCCTTGAATGCAATGACATTTCAAATGGGATCTGAAGTGAGCTAGGAAGGTGGATAGAGAATTGACTTAGAGTCGCTAGTGTGGTGCTGGAAAAGCACAGCACATCAGCCAGCATCTAAGGAGGAGGAGGATTGATGTTTCAGGCAAAAGCCCTTCATCAGGAATGGCTTAGTCATAGAAGACAGAGAGAATGAGTGGAAGTGTGTTTTCTAACTGGAGATCTGTGATCAGTGGTCTTCCGCAGGGATCAGTGCTAGGACCCCTGTTGTTTGTAATATATATAATACTTGGAGGAGAATGTACGTGGGCTGATCAGTAAGTTTGTAGACAACGCAAAGGTTAAGGGAGGTATAGATAGTGAGGAAGATTTCCAGAGGATAAAGCAGGATATAGATTGGCTCGAGACTTATGCAGAGAAATAGCAGATGGAGTTTAATCTGAACAAATGCGAGATGCATTTTGGAAGATCTAATGCAGAAAGGAAATACACAGCATATGGCAGATTTATTAGAAGCATTAACATACAAAGGGATCTAGGTGTACAGGTTCAAGTTCTCTGAAAGTGGCAAGACAAGTGGATAAGGTGATCAAGAAGGCATATGGCATGCTTACCATTATTGATTGGGACACAGAGTATTAAAAATTGACAATTCATGGCCTTAGTTAGGCCACATTTGGAATATGATGTATAGTTCTGTTGTCACACTACAAAAAGGAATGTGTAGGCTTTGAAAAGGGTACAGAAACAATTTACCAGGATGTTAGGGGGTTTTAGCTGTGAGGAGAGATTGGACAAACTTAGTTTGATTTCACATAAACATTGAAGGATGAGGGCCAACCTGATAGACTTTTACAAAAATTATGAGAGGCATGGTCAGTCTTTTTCCAAGAGTAGAAATATCAATTAGGTAAAAGAGATTACAATTAAAGAAGATGTGAGAAGCAGGTTTTTTACACAGAGAGGGGTAAGTGCCTGGAATACCAAAGGAAGTGGTGGAGGCAGTTACAATGGGAAACATTTAAGAGGAGAAAGTGAGGTCTGCAGATGCTGGAGATCAAAGTTGAAACTTTATTGCTGGAACAGCACAGCAGGTCAGGCAGCATCCAGGGAACAGGAGATTCGACGTTTCGGGCACAGGCCCTTCTTCAGGAATTAGCAGAGAGTGTTCAGCAGGAGAAGATAAAAGGTAGGGAGGAGGGACTTGGAGGAGGGGAGTTGGAAATGTGATAGGTGGAAAGAGGTCAAGGTGAGGGTGATAGGTCGGAGTAGGGTGGAGGCGGAGAGGTCAAGAAGAAGACTGCAGGTCAGGAAGGCGGTGCCGGGCTGGAAGGATCCGGCTGAGACAAGGTGGGGGGAGGGGGGATGAAGAAACTGGTGAAGTCCAAGTTCATCCCCTGCGGTTGGAGGGTTCCCAGTCGGAAGATAAGACGCTCCTCCTCCGACCGTCGGGTTGTTGTGGTTTGGCGGTGGATGAGTCCAATGACCTGCATATCCTCGGTGGAGTGGGAGGGGGAGTTGAAATGCTGTGCCACAGGTTGGTTGGGTTGGTTCGTCCGGGTGGCCCAGAGGTGCTCTCTGAATCGCTCCGCAAGTAGGCGGCCTGTCTCCCCAATATAGAGGAGGCCACACAGGCTGCAGCGGATGCAGTAGATGATGTGGGTGGAGGTGCAGGTGAATCTGTGGCGGATATGGAAGTTTCCCTTGGGGCCTTGGAGAGAAGTGAGGGGGGAGGTGTGGGCGCAAGTGTTGCACCTCCTGCGGTTGCAAGGGAAGGTGCCGGGAGTGGTGGTTGGGTCGGTGGGGGGTGTGGATCTGACAAGGGAGTCGCGGAGGGAGTGGTCTCTACGGAAAGCTGATAGGGGAGGGGAGGGAAATATATCCTTGGTGCTGGGGTCCTCCACTCCCTCCGTTCCAACCCCAACCTCACCATCAAACCAGCTGACAAGGGAGGCGCAGTAGTAGTTTGGCGCACTGACCTTTACACCGCTGAGGCCAAACGCCAGCTCGCAGATACCTCCTCCTACCGTCCCCTTGACCATGACCCCACCCCCCACCACCAAACCATCATCTCCCAGACCGTCCATAACCTCATCACCTCAGGGGACCTCCCATCCACCGCCTCCAACCTCATTGTCCCACAACCCCGCACCGCCCGTTTCTACCTCCTGCCCAAAATCCACAAACCTGATTGCCCCGGACGACCCATCGTCTCAGCCTGCTCCTGCCCCACCGAACTCATCTCGGCATACCTCGACACGGTCCTGTCCCCATTAGTCCAAGAACTCCCCACCTACGTTCGTGACACCACCCACGCCCTCCACCTCCTCCAGGATTTCCGCTTCCCCGGTCCCCAACGCCTCATCTTCACCATGGACATCCAGTCCCTGTACACCTCCATCCCCCATCACGAAGGACTCAAAGCACTCCGCTTCTTCTTTTCCCGCCGTACCACCCAGTACCCTTCCACCGACACCCTCCTTCGACTGACCGAACTGGTCCTCACCCTGAACAACTTTTCTTTCCAATCCTCCCACTTTCTCCAAACAAAAGGAGTAGCCATGGGCACCCGCATGGGCCCCAGCTATGCCTGCCTCTTCGTAGGGTATGTGGAACAATCCATCTTCCGCAACTACACTGGCCCCACCCCCCATCTTTTTCTTCGCTACATTGATGACTGTATCGGCGCTACCTCGTGCTCCCACGAGGAGGTTGAACAGTTCATCCACTACACCAACACCTTCCACCCCGACCTCAAATTCACCTGGACAGTCTCGGACTCCTCCCTCCCCTTCCTAGACCTTTCTGTTTCTATCTCAGGCGACCGAATCAACACGGACATCTACTACAAACCTACCGACTCCCACAGCTACCTGGACTACACCTCCTCCCATCCTGCCCCCTGTAAAAACGCCATCCCATTCTCCCAATTCCTTCGTCTCCGCCGCATCTGCTCCCAGGAGGACCAGTTCAAAATACGTACAACACAGATGGCCTCCTTCTTCAAGGACCGCAATTTCCCCCCCGACGTGGTCGACGGTGCCCTCCACCGCATCTCCTCCACTTCCCGCTCCTCCGCCCTTGAGCCCCGCCCCTCCAACCGCCACCAGTACAGAACCCCACTGGTCCTCACCTACCACCCCACCAATCTCCATGTACAGCGCATCATCCGCCGTCACTTCCGCCACCTCCAAACAGACCCCAGCACCAAGGATATATTTCCCTCCCCTCCCCTATCAGCTTTCCGTAGAGACCACTCCCTCCGCGACTCCCTTGTCAGATCCACACCCCCCACCGACGCAACCACCACTCCCGGCACCTTCCCTTGCAACCGCAGGAGGTGCAACACTAGCGCCCACACCTCCCCCCTCACTTCTCTCCAAGGCCCCAAGGGAAACTTCCATATCCGCCACAGATTCACCTGCACCTCCACCCACATCATCTACTGCATCCGCTGCAGCCGGTGTGGCCTCCTCTATATTGGGGAGACAGGCCGCCTACTTGCGGAGCGATTCAGAGAGCACCTCTGGGCCACCCGGACGAACCAACCCAACCAACCTGTGGCACAGCATTTCAACTCCCCCTCCCACTCCACCGAGGATATGCAGGTCATTGGACTCATCCACCGCCAAACCACAACAACCCGACGGTCGGAGGAGGAGCGTCTTATCTTCCGACTGGGAACCCTCCAACCGCAGGGGATGAACTTGGACTTCACCAGTTTCTTCATCCCCCCTTCCCCCACCTTGTCTCAGCCGGATCCTTCCAGCCCGGCACCGCCTTCCTGACCTGCAGTCTTCTTCTTGACCTCTCCGCCTCCACCCTACTCCGACCTATCACCCTCACCTTGACCTCTTTCCACCTATCACATTTCCAACTCCCCTCCTCCAAGTCCCTCCTCCCTACCTTTTATCTTCTCCTGCTGAACACTCTCTGCTCATTCCTGAAGAAGGGCCTGTGCCCGAAACGTCGAATCTCCTGTTCCCTGGATGCTGCCTGACCTGCTGTGCTGTTCCAGCAATAAAGTTTCAACATTTAAGAGGCACCTTGACAGATACATGAATAGGCAGGGAACTGAGGGATTTGGATAGCATAGAGGCAAAAGGTTTTTAGTTTAGAAAGGCACCATGTACCAGCAGAGTCTTGATGGATGAAAGGGCCTGTGCTTCTGCTATACTGTTCATTGGCCTTTGCCCATGTAAGTAGTTTGAAAATGTCTTGAGGATTCTCACTTCAGGCGAGAGTTCCAGATAATCACAATCCTCTAAGTGAATAAAAGTTTCTCCAAGTAATTAAAAATTAGGGAAAAAAATCCCTTACCTTACAAGGTGTCTCTCTATCTACCCTGATGTTTCTCTTCAGAACTTTGCATACCTCAATCAGATCTCCACACCAACATCACCTCCACCCCCCACTCCCCCGCCCCCAACGTTCTCTGCTCTACGGAAAACAACCGCAGCCTATCTTGACACGCTTAAGAGCTGAATTGTTCATGCCCAAGCAACATCCTGGTGAATTTCTTCTGTACCCTCTCTAGGGCAATCACATCTTTCTTGAATAAAAACTGAAAGAAATGCGGATGCTGTAAATCAGAAACAAAATGAGAAATTGCTGGAAAAGCTCAACAGGCCTGGTAGCATCTGTGGAGAGAAATCAGAGTTAACATTTCTGGTCCAGTGACCCTTCCTCAGGATGTCCAAGAAGTCCATCAAAATGCCTTTGTGCAGAAAGCAATGGAATAAAACTGGGACTTGAGTGTCTAAATGGAAGTGGCCTGCTCAGCAGCATTAACATCCTTGATCTCTTGACAAAAATAAATAAGAAGTAATTGATGAATTATTGAATGAAAATCATGTTATTCAAAAGCATGGACCCCCTGCTCATTGTATTAAAATGTGATAAAGTTTGGCTCTGATTGTTAATTCCTTTACAGAGTGGAAGCATCAAGGGTTGTAGAGAAACTATGCATAATAATATACATGTGTAGCTAGAGACTAGTCATCTGCATTAAATAAATGGCCAATGAATATGCATGACAATCCAAAGGAACATCAGTTTGTGTAACTGGGATAAGTGTTCAGATGCAAAATGTTGTGAATTGCAGCATCCGCAGCTGGATTGGGTGATGGATCCTAAAAGTCAGCTTCAAACTTGAAACTTCAAGGTTGAAATGACAGACAAGTGAGATGTTGGAATAAGTGTTTGAAGTTGCACTTGTGCAATGTTGATTTGCATGTTTTCTTTTGCTGTTTAGAGTATCATTACAAAATAGCAATTCATTGTCAGATTTACAATCTGACCCATCAGCTGAGGTTTGCCAATCTGTGTGTGTGATGAGGTGAAAGAAGCTCAGAAAATGGTATACGTGATGTCATTGCTCAGGGGCAAGAGCATGGGCACAGTGCAATATTCAGAATGAATCCCAACACCTCATTTCATGTATTCATAAGTACACAAGGGGGAAGTAGGATTGTGTCCATTCTCTGTATATATTAGTCAGAGTAAAGAAGAAAAGATCACCAGTTCTTGAAATTCCAAACTATTATTATGGCAGGTACAGATTCACTGGAATATGGGGACAATGTTGTGCTAACGAACAAGAAGCTTTGTCGCAGAGATTCTTATTGACAGAAATTATTATTGACACAAAGACAGAAACTACTGGAAAAGCTCAGTAGGTCTGGCAGCATCTGTGAAAAGAAATCAGAGTTAACGTTTCAGGTGCAGTGACCCTTTCTCAGAACTCTGAGGTAGAGTCTAAGTTCTGAGAAAGGGTCACTGGACCCAAAGTGTTAACTTTAATTTCTCCCCACAGGTGCTGCTTGTGCTGAGCTTTTCCAGCAATATCTGTTTTTGTTTTTGATTTCCAGCATCCAACATCTGTCAGTTTACAATATGATTGAACTGTATGTTGATAGTAACCCTTTGTTTTGATAACATTCTATTGCAATGAATGATTTGGTAATAGTTGGGGTTTTGTAGGAAAAAAAAGGAAATAAGAATGGGAAAGATGAAGTCTGTTTTAATTTAATTCATATGTGGAGTCACTGCTAAGGCCAATATTTTCCACTGATTGTGAATTGTCTTTGAATGGAATGGATTACTTGGTCATTTCAAGGAGCATTGAAGAGTTAACCATATTACTATGGGTTTGGATTCACAGAATGATTGGTTGATCGGCAAAATTTTGAAAGTCAGTGAAGATTCCTTGTCTTTTGTTGCCTCTGCTGAGTGTTTTATCTTGTGTTTTAAGCCAGTTCTGCTCCTGCACGTTGTGATACCAGTGTGCAGAACTGGCTGTGAGTGTGTGCACATACCCTGTCTCTGAATTTGATTGCTCCTCATTTCTTTGTAAGGCTCTTAAGATCATTTTGCAACATAATGCTCCTTTATTTACAGCTGGACATATCAGGTTATTAAATATAGCTCTCCAAGGTAGTGTCTAAGGCCTCTCTCTTGATATACTTATTCTAGTCTGGTGTTTTCTGTGTTACTAATATCAGAGTGAAATAATCAGTTACACCATCGTGACTTACATACATTTGTTTATACAACACTGAAAAGTATTGAAGTCAATTCTTCTGAGAAGTGTTTCCTATGGCAACTCTGACAGACTAACTTACCCAAACCATATCACATACAACAGCGAAGTGACACATTTTAAATTATGTTTTGCAAAAGTTGATGCTTTCAAAACTTCTGCCCTTACCCAAACTCAACATTTTAGTATCAAACTAAGGGTTATTTCAACATAGGTGGTATCAAAAACAACCATTTGCAACAGGGACATAAGCAGTTATGGTCTGGCTAAACTGTCTGAAAAAGATTATGGAACATCAAATAAAAATGCACAGGACTAAGCCATATAATACAGCACATCAAAATTGATAAAAGTTGGAAAGAAAATCAGATTATTTAAGAGGAATAATTCTGTGTTGTTTTAATATATTCCTGGCATTAGATTGAATCTGGTAAGGCCAGTGGTGTCCTTTGGACTGAATTGTGAACCTCATAAAGAATCTCAGTCTTTTCTGATAAATTTTAAGAATTAACATTAAAAATTAACTAAAGAAGGAAACAGTAGATAGAATCTTTGGGGTTATAGTATTACTCACTGCAAAGTTCGCAGCCCCAGATTTCCTCTTACAAACAATATTTCTACAGAATCCCCAGTAAATTTTCTGATGTAATGATGGGAGAGTTAATTCTGATGGGAAATAGGTAGATTCTTGCTGGAAATTGTCCTTATTTGATATTTGTATTGAGTGAATATTATGCACTACCAGTCAGTCCGAGCCAGACCGTTTTCCAGGTGGAGAATGTTTCAGATGATGGGGGTTTCCTGTCCTGATGTAGAAGAAGTCATTGTGGACCTTGAAGGATTGCCACAGCTGTTTAAAGAGCATTAATTGCATTGAGATTGAGCTCTCTTGCATGGAAGTCTAGTGCCAGCATGTAGCTGGCGAATCTAATCAAATGACCAGTAGCTCTGTAGTCCCAGAGCTTCACCAGGAGTGGTGCAAATGGATTCAACTACACACAGGCTCAAAATTAAAATGCAGAAATTGCCGGATATACTGGCAGAAGGATGAGAGGGGACATGAGGGAAACTTTTTTCACCGAGATAGTTGGAATTAGTTGCCTAATTTGCTGGTGGACATGAGGGAAACTTTTTTCACCGAGATAGTTGGAATTAGTTGCCTATTTTGCTGGTGGAGACAGAGACCTTCAGCTCACTTAAAGGATACCTGGATCTCCATTTGAATTGTTGTAAACTGCAAGGTTATGGACCAAGTACTGGAAGGTGGGTAGCTGCTCTTTTCAGCTGGCATAGAAATGTTGGGCTAAATGACCTCATCCTCTGCTGTAATCTTGTTATGGTTCTCTATGCAGGATGTAATGGTGAGGAAATAGGAGCTGAGAAGGTCCCAGGAGGATTGGGATGAGAGATGAGTGGGTTGTAATTTGAGGCATACAGAGAGAATAATATAGATGGGGAGTTGGAAACATAACCTGACATTGAAACAGCACAACAAAAACCTAAACATGGTGGTGTGCCAGATTACACTGAATTTTTTCTGATGGCCTCAAAATTAGTTCAGGGTTGGAAGTGATCTCTAAGTGACCATTAATTGACCATTTGAGAACCCCAATTCCAGGAAAGATCCCGAGCCCCCTCCCACCTCCAGTGACATTTTAACATTACAGCTGAATATTAAGTTTCTTGTTCCATCTCTATGCCATTGGGGCCCAAACCATTAGAACTCACTTCTCATGCTGTGTAAAATGGTGTCATTTCTTTCAAGTCTGTGTCTTGCATACTTGTTCGCCTTCTTCTAACATGCAAAGACTGCACACTTTCTCTTAAGGCAATTGCCTTTAGTACTAATACTGGACTCTAATATGTTTTTGGGTTTTTACTGTGATGAGCATTCCCTCTAATTTTCTTCCAGGCTACATGGGTCTCTGAGTTCCGTGTGCGACAACACCATCCAAAACCGAAAGTAAATACAACAGTTGACGAGTCAATGCCAATTCCCATGTATGGAACCTTGGAGCAGCCGCAGATCTTAAAGCAAATGTTTTAATTCTCAACCGATCAGAAGAGTGCTTTTGGTTTCTCAAAATTAACCTGGTCTTCACTTGTATCCTATATTTACAATTCTAGGCCTTATTCTGGATTAGAGTGGTGCTGGAAAAGCACAGCAGTTCAGGCAGTATCCGAGGAGCAGTAAAATCGACATTTCGGGCAAAAGCCCTTCATCAGGAATACAGGAAGAGTGCCTGAAGGGTGGAGAGATAAATGAGAGGAGGGTGGGGGTGGGGAGAAAGTAGCATAGAGTACAATAGGTGAGTGGGGGAGAGGATGAAGGTGATAGGTCAGGGAGGAAGGTGGAGTGGATAGGTGGAAAGGAAGATAGGCAGGTAGGACAAGTCATGGGGACAGTGCTGAGCTGGAAGTTTGGAACTGGGGTGAGGTGGGGGAAGGGAAAATGAGGAAACTGGTGAAGTCCACATTAATGCCCTAGAGTTGAAGTGTTCCGAGGTGGAAGATGAGGCGTTCTTCTTCTAGGCGTCGGGTGGTGTGGGAGTGGCGGTGAAGGAGGCCCAGGACCTCCATGTCCTTGGCAGAGTGGGAGGAGGAGTTGAAAAGTTGGGCCACAGAACGGTGTGGTTGATTGGTGCGGGTGTCCCAGAGATTTTCTCTAAAGCACTCTGCGAGGAAGCGTCCAGTCTCTGCAATGTAGAGGAGACTGCATCGGGAGCAACGGACACAATAAATGATATTGGTGGATATGCAGGTAAAACTCTGATGGACGTGGAAGGCTCCTTTAGGGCCTTGGATGGAGGTGAGGAGGAAGTGTGGGCATAGGTTTTGCAATTTCTGCGGTGGCAGGGGAAGGTGCTAGGGTGGGTGGGTGAGTGGTAGGGGGGCGTGGACCTGACCAGATAGTCACAGAAGGGAACTGGGAACTTTGCAGAAGGCGGAAAGGGGTGGGGAGGGAAATATATCTCTTGTGGTGGGGTCTTTTTGGAAGTGGCGGAAACGTTGGTGAATGATTTGGTTTATGCAAAGGTTGGTAGGGTGGAAGGTGAGCACCAGGGGCGTTCTGTCCTTGTTACGGTTGGAGGGGTGGGGTCTGAGGGCGGAGGTGTGGGATGTGGATGAGATGCGTTGGAGGGCAACCTTAACCACGTGAGAAGGGAAATTGTGGTCTCTAAAGAAGGAGGGCATCTGATGTGTCCTGTGGTGCAACTGGTCCTCCTGGGAGCAGATACGGCGGAGGTGGAGGAATTGGGAATATGGGTGGCATTTTTGCAAGATTTAGGGTGGGAAGAGGTGTAATCCAAGTAGCTGTGGGAGTTGGTAGGTTTGTAAAAAATGTCGGTGTCAAGTCAGTCATCATTAATGGAGATGGAGAGGCCCAGGAAGGGGAGGTAGGTGTCAGAGATGGTCCATGTATAAATTTAAGGTCAGGGTGTAATGTGTTGGTGAAGTTTATGAATTGCTCAACCTCCTCGCGGGAGCACGAGGTGGCGCCAATGCAGTCATCAATGTAGCGGAGGAAGAGGTGGGGAGTGGTGCCGGTGTAATTACGGAAGATGGACTGTTCTATGTAGCCAACAAAGAGACAGGAATAGCTGGGGCCCATACTGGTGCCCATGGCTACCCCTTTGGTCTGGAGGAAGTGGGGGGATTCGAAGGAGAAATTGTTAAGGGTGAGGACCAGTTCGGCCAAACGAATGAGAGTGTAGGTGGAAGGGTACTGTTGGGGACGTCGGAAGAGGAAGAAACGGAGGGCTTGGAGGCCCTGGTCATGGCGGATGGAGGTGTAGAGGGACTGGATATCCATGGTGAAGATGAGGCGTTGGGGGCCGGGGAAACGGATGACTTGGAGAAGGTGGAGGGCGTGGATAGTGTCTTGAACGTATGTGGGGAATTCCTGGACTCGGGGGGATAGGACAGTGCCGAGGTAGGTAGAAATGAGTGGGGCAGGAGCATGCTGAGACAATGGGTCGGCCAGGGTGGTCAGACTTGTGGATCATGGGAAGGAGGTAGAACCGGGCGGTGCGGGGTTCCCAGACTATGAGGTTGGAAGCTGTGGGTGGGAGATCTCCTGAAGTGATGAGGTTCTGTATGGCTGGGAGATGACTGGTTTGGTGATGGGGGGGTGGGGTCATGGTCGAGGGGCGGTAGTATTGTATCCGTTTCTCCCAATGCGGTCTCCTCTACATTGCGGAGACTGGACGCCTCCTCGCAGAGCACTTTAGGGAACATCTCCGGGACACCTGCTCCAATCAACCACACCACCCTGTGGCCCAACATTTCAACTCCCCTCCCACTCTGCCAAGGACATGGAGGTCCTGGGCCTCATTCACTGCCACTCCCTCACCACCTGACGCCTAGAGGAAGAACGCCTCATCTTCCACCTCGGAACACTCCAACCCCAGGGCATCAATGTGGACTTCAACAGTTTCCTCATTTCCCCTTCACCCCAGTTCCAAACTTCCAGCTCAACATTGTCCCCATGACTTGTCCTACCTGCCTATCTTCTTTTCCACCTATCCACTCCACCCTCCTCCCTGACCTATCACCTTCATCCCCTCCCCCACTCACCTATTGTACTCAATGCTACTTTCTCTCCACCCCCACCCTCCTCTCATTTATCTCTCCACCCTTCAGGCACTCTGCCTGTATTCCTGATGAAGGGCTTTTGCCCGAAACATCGATTTTACTGCTCCTCAGATCCTGCCTGAACTGCTGTGCCTTTCCAGCACCACTCTGATCTAGAATCTGGTTTCCAGCATCTGCAGTCATTGTTTTTACCTAATTCTCGGCCTTAGGCCATTTATCTAGCCAATGAGTATACCAGTTTTCTCTTTTGTTTACTGCAAAATCCAAAAGCATGAGGGCTCAAATCTGCAAAATAAGACTGACTATAACTTCAGTTCTCTCCTGCAGTTTCCTTAAAGTGATATTGGTATTCAAAGAAATGCCAATTTAAAGGCTTAACAACACATCAATAATACAAGAACAGCTTTGAATCACTAAGCGTATGTACCACACAGCTTGATAACTTGATTTTAAGTGATTACTGAAATGTGTCAATAAGGATGATGTACAGGAGAGGTCAGGAGTAGTTTCATAGTTTTGTATTTTGGAACGGAAGCACTTCAAATAGTAAACCAGTATTGGGAAAATTATTACAACCTGATCTTCTAATTGTGCCACTGCTTAGTGGCAGTTCAAAGTAATGAGCACCAAGGTTGTGGAAATGAAGCAATGCAGATGTAGATTAGATTAGATTAATTACAGAGTGGAAACAGGCCCTTCGGCCCAACAAGTCCACACCGCCCCGCCGAAGCGCAACCCACCCATACCCCTTACCTAACACTACGGGCAATTTAGCATGGCCAATTCACCTGACCTGCACATCTTTGGACTGTGGGAGGAAACCGGAGCACCCGGAGGAAACCCACGCAGACACAGGGAGAACGTGCAAACTCCACACAGTCAGTCGCCTAAGGTGGGAATTGAACCCGGGTCTCTGGCGCTGTGAGGCAGCAGTGCTAACCACCGTGCCGCTGTGCCGCCCACTAATCTTGTAGTTTATTCCAAATCTTCATTCTTGGGCCAGAAAGCCTGCATCTGTGAAGTTTCCCTGGTGCTGCCTGACTCCACAGTGAACTAAAAATATTCCTTATTGCTCCACCTCAATGGTGGTTCAGTAACCCAGGAAGAGCCTATCCAAATAACTTGCAGCATCGAAGATTGTAACTAACAGAGCAGCAGACCATTATAGAGAAGTTAAATGATCTCTCTGGGTTTGATTACTTTTGACTGCAAGAGTTCTGAGGCTGTAACTGGGGTCTCACTGGGCATCGTTTAAGATTTTAGCTATCAGGCATTCTGCTGAAGCTTGCGAATGAGATAATGGTCAAAATTACATGAAAGTCCAGGAACATCTCCCCTTTGGTGTGGGTGAGGATCAGCGTCGGGAGAAGGGGAGGGGAACTTCTGTACATTTCTGAACCAGAAAATCTCTCATTTGTCCAAATGGGATAGAAATTCTGATAAAATTCGGTCCTGTGCCATTTTTTGTTTCACTGTTGAACAAACCCCTCTAGTTTTGCTCCGATCTGATTAGAATCTAAACCATTAAAGAGCATCTCAGAATGCATGAGTTACTCAAGAATAGCCAAAATAGATTTGCCATAGGTAGGTCATGCATGCCAAATTCATTGATGTTTTTGACAAAGTGACTGATTAGCTAGTAACAGGAAAAACAATATATGCAGCATGTGCCATTTCAATGTGGTTCAGAAAAGATTCTGAAAAATTCAGGTATTTGGTGTAAGAACAATGGAAAAGGGTCAGTTGATAAAAAGAAAACAAAGAGTTAAAGTAGGCACTTGATTGCAAGAAGTCATCAATGCTTTCTTTCTTCATCTTTATTTCAATCTATCTATCTATATATCATACAAATACACGTTATATACATCAGTGTTATTCATTGTATGGTATTGCCCTTAAGCCACATGTGCAAACTAGAAACTCAAATGCGGTTACATTTCTATTAATAAATAAAAAATGAATAATATGCAATGTCATTAAGCCTTTTTGAACAAATAGCATCACTTGTTCCAGTGTTGACAAAGCACAAATGATGGAAACATCTTAGTGCCATGTTGATAACACTAGTTTAAATTCCTGATCAATTATGGTTATTGACTAACCAACTGGAGATGCATGTGTGATATTTTCCAAACCATCTGAAGATATGCTTTAATGCAGAAGAGCTGGTAATACAACAAGGCAAGTTATCAGAAGGGGATCCTAAATCTTCTTACTACCACAGCATGATATCCAACACCAACTGAGCCACTTAAGGACCCATTAATGGCTGTTTTTTAAAATTAGATTCCCTACAGTTCAGAAACAGGTCCTTCGGCCCAACAAGTCCACACTGACCCTCTGAAGAGTAACCCACCTACTCCCTACGGGCAATTTAGCATAACCAATTCACCTAACCCACACATCTTTGGACTGTGGGAGGAAACCCACACAGACACAGGGAGAATGTGCAAACTCCACACAGACAGTTGCCGAGGCTGGAATTGAACCCAGTTCTCTGGCGTTGCAAGGCAACAGTGCTAACCACTGAGCCACTGTGCCGACAATATTTTGACATTTTGATTGTGGGCCTGTTGCAATGTGATGAACATTCCAATAGGCACTGGGCACAGGAACCTTCTCAGAAGCTGCTCTACAGCTAATAGAGGAGGTTTCATGCTAGCAGTAGCCACACATTACCCTCCCTTATCTCCATCCACATGGTTGAGGTGCCATCTGTTTTATACAACCCTCCTTCCTGAGCTGCCAGGGCTTGTCTCTGCTTGCTTCAATCAACCTATCTTCTCTTCAAGAGTCTCACAGCAGAGAGGCTTCCTTGTCTTTATCCTGCAGCTTCAGTAGTGACTACCTCCAGAAATGGTATTGCTGTGATATCAGTCTTCTGATTAGGGAGGCAGGACACTGTACTCAATTAGATGGTGGCCGTGGCCTCTTAATTGGCTAAAGCCAGGAAAGTGTCACCTCACAGTCTGCTGTTTTTTAGCATGGGGTTAGCTCCTGCTGTTGGCCTTGATGGTGGGGCATGATCATTGTTGACAACGCTAAGCCTAGTGGTTTCAAATTCCATTATGGATTGCAATATTCTTAAAAACATAATTTTGCTAGGATCTGGTGATGCTGGCAAGATTATTTCAGAGGCCCATCACCAATTTCTCTGAAAAGTTGCAGAAGGGTTTCTTTATTCACAAGATCCAATTCACCATTATGGGGAGGAGGTTATGGCTTAATGTTATCATTGTTTGACTATTAATCTGGAAACTCAGCTAATGTGCTGAGGACCTGGTTTCAAACCCTGCAATCGCAGATGGTGGAGTTTGAATTCAATCTTTAACATAAATCTGGAATTAAGAAGCTACTGATGACTGTGAAACATTTATCAGTTTTGGTGAAAAACCCATCTGGCTCACCAGTGCCCATCAGGGAAGGAGATTTGCCACCCTCTCATGGTCTGGCCTACATGTCACTCCAGATTCATGGCAATGCAGTTGACTCTCAAACTGTCCTCTGAAATGGCCTAACAAGCCATTCGGTTCTAGTGCAGCTAAGGAGAGACAATAAATGCTGGCCAGTGACACCTAAGTCCTACAAGTGAATAAAAAGAAACATCACTGACCAGGACCTTTGGGGTTGATAACTTTCATCTCTAAATGACAGTTGAATTTAATGATAATTCAGTTGTTTCCAAAAGCATCAGAATCTTGACCTCCAAGACTGGTTTGGTTGGTATTGAATGAAAGGGGGAATGACACTAACAACTGAGTGAAGCTATTTGAAGGAATTGGCCAATAAGCCCTTCAGTACTCACAACTGCTTTCTTACTGATATTTGCAAAAGTGTACATTGGACCATACTTTTGCTGAGAGATTACTTTCTTTACATTGAGTTTGTTTTCGATATTTTGGGGATTTTCTCTCACACATTCAGAAAGCACTGCCTAAACAGCCACAGATTGGAACCCAGATAAGCATTATGATGTCCAACATGTTGTTCATAAATTTGTATCTGCAAATGGAGTGAAGACATGTAGGGTGAACTGCCATGGTAAATTTTGACCATTTTGTTTAATTTAATAAGGTTTGCCAGTTTTACTATAATATTCATGTTATTTTTTCAATGAATACTGGGTGAGACTGGACAGAAGATTCATGGTTGTAAAGCAGAAGGCATAGCAGATATGAAGACGTGTGCTTGGCACATGAGGATTGGGAGAACATAAGAGCCATTGGGTCTGGATAGGATGAGAAGTTTGATGAGTGAGGATTGTGGAGGAGAAGTGGGGGTGTGGGGGTCAATTAACCATGAATAGAACTGTGTCAATATCTTAATAGCTAGACATTCTAATCTGATGAACTCTGTCTACTTATGTCCATTGCCACCTTTGATGGTGGTGACTCTGACTCCAACCTGCATCAGACTTTTGGCAACTAGAATTCTGGTTGAGTGTCAGGAATGTGATGTTGGAAAATGGCCTAACTTGCACTTCAAGAACTGTATCTTAACCTCACCCTCAGGAGAAACCCTATAGCGTATGCAATATTATCATATCCTGCAGCAGCTATCCTTGTTTGACTGTTATAACACCGTCAAAAACTAGCAATCGTGTTGCATGATGAAGCTATACAAATTATGAATTGAGTTTGCTCCATTTACTCCCCTTGATATCATTGGCTGCAACAGAGAAGATAGTTTGATGCATCAAATTAGGAAAATTTAAGAAGCAACTTTTGTAACTGATAAATAAAATACAAACCACTAATGTCATCTAGATCCAGAAATGCAGCATGCAGCAATTTGGGGTCTGCAGTAATAAATGCCTGTTTGAATTTCTTGTTAGATTTATCCATGGCTTGATAAAATGCAATTTAAAATTGAAATTGAAACCAGATGTTTTGTATGAATGCAAAGGTAAGGAGTCCTTTCTCCCTACATATTATATATAAATCTGAATATATTATTTATATACATTTTACAAACATATCTACTGCAGACAGTGCAGCTGGCATAAACTGTGTCAATATTGTTTTTACTTTACTTCATTTCAATTTAAAGTAGCCTTGAGCAAGAACTGGTGCTTAATACTTAGAGACATACCATGTGTCAGTTAATTCCACAACTAGTACTTTCCATCCTTCCATCTGCTGAATATTCTTGCTCCATTAAGTTTACATTACATTTTGATATTATTTGGACACCAGGGTTGTAGTGAAGTTACAAATTAGAAATTAACAGCCAGCAATTGGCTTTCATTAGACAATCCCAAGCCCTCTACAAATATATTTTAAATACTTTTTAAACTGAAGTGCATTGGTAAATTACCCGTGATCTTGTTCACAATTAAAGAAAAATGTCTGTGTGAAGGTCATATTTCCAAATCAAAATTAAACTGACAATATTGAAAGGATGTGCAGCATTAAAAATCAGTGCTTAAAACAAAGCAGCTCTGAAAATGTGAACATCAAAAGGAAAGGCTGTGCCTGAATGATCAAGAATCACAGGTGTTCTGAGTATTAGCTAAGCTACTGGAAAATAGAACAGGAAATCTGTCACAAAGTTACCTGCTGGACAGAGATCTCATTTGACATTCAGTTTACATAGAACATAGAACATTACAGTGTGGTGCAGGCCCTTCAGCCCTTGAGGTTGCGCTGTCCCTGTGGAGCCAATCTGAAGCCCATCTATCCGACACTATTCCATTTTCATCCATATGTTTCTCTAATGACCATTTAACGCCCTTAAAGTTGGCATATTTGCCTGCAACTACTGTTGCAGGCAGGGCATTCCACACCCCTACAACTCTCTGACTAAAGAAACTATCTCTTACATCTGTCCTATATCTATCACCCCTCAATTTAAATCTATGTCCCATTGTGCTAGCCATCCAAGGAAAAGTCTTTCACTGTCCGCCCTATCTAACCCTCTGAATATCTTGTATGTCTCAATTAAGTCACCTCTCAACCTTTTTCTCTCTAATGAAAACAGCCTCAAGTCCCTCAGCCTTTCCTCATAAGGCCTTCCCTCCATACCAGACAGCATCCTACGAAATCTCCTCTGAGCCCTTTTCAAACCTTCCACGTCTTTTCTATAATGCGGTGACCAGAACTGTATGCAAAACTCCAAGTTTATTCAGATCAGAATTCCCATTAGAAAGGTAAGTTTGAAATGTTCATCTGGAAGTTTCTCAAAAAAGAAGTCTTATTTTGGGGGCATGAGGTCTCTGCCACAGCTAGATTTTTATTTATTTACATAAGTTTCTGAGAGATATTACTAGTAGCAAGTTAATGTAAGTGTAAGGAGCTAAAAGAGCTCTTGTGGCTCCATAGTGGTGTGCTTCTGTTTGGGTCAAATCCTTTTTACCCCAAAATGTCTGAATAGGTTGATTTATTTTTAAATCTACATGACAAGAGATAAGGAGCTTAATTGCACATTTTGTAATGCCAAAAATAATGTCCCTAAATCTGGACTAGAATATTATGGTTCAAGTCCCAGCAGCCCCAGATGTAGTCATTACATGTTTGTGATTGTTGTTTGAAATTCTTTTAAAGGAATTAATTTGGTTGTTTTGTACAAATAAGTGCTTTGAAATCATATACAGTTTCTTAGAGACAGCACAAAGATGATTTATTAGAACACTGCTAAGGATGCAAAATTTAGATTGAGTGACTCAAATACTGGTTAACTTAAAGGTAAAGACAGTCAAAATCCTTCATGACTTTGAAACAGTAAATAAAGATAAAGTAACGAGAAACAGTCTTCAGTTGCAGTCGGAGTAATAGTCAACATACACATGTATGATTGCGATAAAGTAACAAGAGACAAGTTGAGGAGCAACTTTATTTTAATGTAAGGAATACACTGCCTAAGGGGGAAATGGAATTTTCAAAAAAGTTTTCAGAGAGTATTGGTTAAAAAGCTCAAAGTGATAGGTTTGAAGAACTATGTGAACTAGCGAGATTAGCTCTTTCAGAATCAGTGCAGATACAATAAGCAGAATCTTCCTAACCCTAGAATGACATTTGCATTAATGATTCAGTTATGAAAACATGGAAAAATCGGCAGAAGTGAGCTTCTTGATGTCAAATAAAAAAGTCAGATTCTGCAATCAAGTATTGAACAGCAAAATGAGCATCTCACTAGCAAAAAGACCTATTTGCATGCATTAACATCTTATTAGTACCTAATTTTGTCTCATTGAAATGCATTTTCTTGTTCTCTCATGCACTGTAGAAAAACCAGAAGGTGGCAAGAATTGAGGTGAAAGTCAGAGTGGGTGTCTGACAACTCCAGCTCTCCACTTTCTTCACCAGATTCTACCTTGGACAGTAGTTCCTTAACAGTTCAGGGCATGCTCCATGGCCAGTGATTGCCTGTGTATCTTAACCATGGAGATTGTCATTGAACTAGTACCAGACGTTCTAAAATATTATGGCCTAATTACAATTACTGTGCTCCACTTCAATACAGCAATTTGGGGAAAACTGGCACTTTTCAATGCAATGTTGCTGACAGGGCATTGAGACAGAAACCATCTCATGGATTAAGAAAGGGTACACTTTAGTGCTCCTCATTTGCCCTTCATGTGCTTGCTCACTTTGCAGCTATTTGGATGCACATCTCATCTTTGCCTTGCCTTGGTTTGCATTGTGTTTTTGCAATTATGCTGTCTCATTGTGTGACAAAGCTGTTCCTTTAACAAGGGTATGTTGTCCTTGTTTTTTAGATGGATTTAAGGGCCAATTTGTTTACAGATAACAGATACTGCCTCAGGCAGAAGGCTTTCAAGTTTAAAAAAAGACACAGATGTGATGAAAGGGAAGTGGCCACTTCTCCAAGCTCAGCCATTGTCTGGTTTGGTTTTAATACAGCTGTGTGTGTGTGTGTGTGTATGTGTGTGTGTGAAGAAAGGCTGCTGAACACTCTCTCTCTGACTTCTCTCCTGTAAGAACTTGTTTTTGTGCCAAGGGGTATTTATGGGGATGGTTGCAAGTATTTTGGAACAGCATCATTAAGTTGGGTTAGTCTGTTGGGTTTTTGGATAGGATAGGTTATTCGGAATTTTGTTTTCTATTCTTTGTGTTTCATTCAGTAATCTTGTCAATAAATTCTGTTTTGTTTAAAACTAAGTCATTTGACCAGCTGATTCTCTCCTGGAATACCCAATGTACACTTGCTTAAATCAAATAACAAAGTTATGGTCTGGGCTACTTTCTTGAAATGTTTTGAGCGGTCTGACCTAGTCCATAACAATTCATAAAAGCTGAAAGTACTCCTGTCTTGTTTTACTGTTTAGTGTAAATACAAAGCCAAACAGCTTGTTATTGTTGTTAGGAATGACCAGTTTAGGGGTGGGTGATTGCTGTATGGAACTGGGCTGTATCATTGTTATATCACGTGCCAATAATTGACACCTTATGTGATTAAACCAAATGCTCATAACTCAAAGCTTAAGGGGAGTAACTCTCAGAGAAGTCAAGTGAGACGGCTTTCAGTTACTATGCACCAGCACAGACCATCAAGGGTATTATCCAATATCAGTCCAGGGGCTTAGACACAGCCACTTGGGACATCAAAGGTCATGGGGTTCAAAGTTCTACAGTTCAGAGAGTGGGCCATAGTTAGTTCTGCAGCTCCAGTTCAGCCAGTCTGTGGATTCCCTGTAGGTTAGTCAGGGAGCGACAGTCAAGATATCAGTTAAGGGACTGTACATTCATGAGCAGCTCAGTTTAGAATGAAGAAATGATTCTTTGAGCAATCAAACTTATTATTCAGGCAAAGCAGTCACAGTAGCCAAAATAGAGACAATGCTTTTGAAAAAATGGCAATCAGAAGTATGAAATGGATTTGCCAACAAACCCAGGAAGGGATCATAAAATTGTCACCATAGTTTAGGGTGAGTCAGTAAAGTGTAGAATTGAAAAACTAAGTGTTTGTTTTTGGTGTAAAAACTTGTGTTCTGTTGTTGAAGAGCACCTGTAATCTCATGTGACAATGTTTCAGTAATTAACCACCATGGTAAATCAACTGCAAAAATTCAACATTTGATATATCAAAGTTAGGATTCCTTCTGGGATCTGACTTGTCCAGTATTAGAGTCAGCTGGGATCATAAGAACACATATGCTCAAGTCTGAGGAGAAACCAAAAGAAGTGAAAATTCTGCAGAAAGTTAACTTTAAATTGCTTTGGCCAAGTGCTAATCAAACTCATGAAAAAGTCATACGTTTTCCCAAATGATGTTCATGTTCCAGAGATATTCAGCATACACACTTGATCTGTTGGCACTGAGCATTCTTGCTGGAATAGTTGTAATTAACTTAATTACTCTTACTTCAGATGGTGGGGATGATTCCAGAAATTATTTCAAAAATCTGCATGACTGGTAAAAATGAACTTTTATGGTTTTGCAGCTGACACACTTGAAGAGGGAAGAGTTGCAAAGAAAGAAAATGAGCAAAGAGTTGTTGCTTCACAGGCAGGTTTCAAGTTCTTAAATTTAACTATCTCCCCTGACACAAAAACTGAGCCATGTGATCTCCCTCTGCAGGTTTGCCAGATAGTGCAACTTCACCTAAGCTGCTCTGCTCCTTGCAACCTCCCGAAACATCAACATCAGTGACGTCCCCTCCATTGTAAGGTCAGATGATGATTGTACAATGTTTCAAACCATTCACGATGCCACAGATATTGAGGTAGTCATTGTCCTAATGAGTCAAGACATGCACATAATCCCTGTGCTGGTAACATTTATGACGCACAAATGCCTAGCAATAACCATATCCAATAAAAAAGAATATAACCATTGCCACATAATTCAGTGGAATTAAATTAGTAATTTCTCACTCTCAACATTCAGGGGGTTACCATTGACTGAAAACTGGACTGGACTAGCCATACCAATATAGTTGCTAATAGATTCAGTGAAAGACCATGAATCTTGCTGCTTGTAACTCATCTTATGACTTCACAATACCAGTCCATGATTTTCAAGACATATCAAGATTGTAATGGAACACTCCTCACATGCCTGGATGAGAGCAGCTCCCAATAATGTTCACGAAGCTGACACCATCCAGGACAAACTGGCCTATTTGACAGGCGCCACATCCACAACCTCTCTCTACCACCAACATTTAATAGCAGCAATATGTAGTATCTACAACAAAAATGAAAATTGCTGAAAGAATTCAGCAGGTCTGGCAGCATCTGTGTAGAGAAAAGAAAGTTAACATTTTGAGGCCAGTATCTTGTCTCCTGATTTTTGTTTCAGATTTCCAGCATCCACTGTTCTTTATTTTATATTATTAGTACAATCTGCAAGTTGAACTTCAGAAACCCATCAAGGCTACTTTGTCACCACCTTCCAAATGCTGACCATATCCATCTAGAAGGACAAGGGCACTAGATACATGAGAACACAAGCACCTGCAAGTTCTCCACCATCCTAACTTGGATTTATATTGCTGTTCCTTCAATATCGCGTGGTCAATATCATAAGATTTTCTCCCTAACAGTGAATGGACTACAGCAGTTTAAGAAGGCAGCTCACCACCACCTTCTCAAAGGCAACAATAAATGCTGGTCCAGCCAGCAATGCCCTAACCTGTGAATGAATTTTAAAAATGTGCATTGATTTTGCTGTTATGGCCAGTGCCCTTTCATAACCTTTGTTCAAAAGCGCAACGTTTATTTTGGTGTCCGCATGATTTTTTTAAAAATTGGTTTTTTGATTTCATCTCTTCATAACAGTCTGTGAGCAAGAATGTAAGTGAACTTCTGACATTGCTATGGTGACATTAATGGGAAAACTCCAAGGAAAATCCTGGTTGATGCAAACTTGGAAGTAATGATGAGTATCTTAATTGATGCATTTCTCAGATATATCATCAGACGTGCAGTTAACCTTCATTAAACTTCATTATGTTGAAACCAGGATTTTCACTCAGCCAGATAGAAACTGATTGGTTGAAATTAGCTTCCCCTGACTGATTATAGTTTCCACATAAGTCAATGGAATTGAAGTCAAGTTGAGATTCATGTTTTACTGTTCAGAATGCAAGAGAAGTGCTGTGAAGTCAGTAAACTTTTTGTGTAGTATTGATTATCATATATTTATGAACTACTGTTTTATCAGATAATAAATATCCAGTACCATTCAATATGTTTGAAATGAGCAATCACCATGAGGCTACTTTACTATTTTAAAACAAGCATTATTGATTTATTCATTCAATTTACATCATTCCCAATGTTTTTCCACATTGATAACATGCAGCTCAATTGACATCATTGCAAAGTCAAAATTGCCCCTAATGAGTGGCTCAGTGAAACTCTGATACAACTTTCCAGTTTGTTGATTGTTGACATATTTGGTGGGAGGGATGGATGAATAACTGAATATGGGCTAATTCACACCATTGCCCACTATTCACTGACAGTTTGTTGCTTCCTTCAGTACTATTTTAATCTATGTGATTCATTAGAATTCCTAATTCCATAATGCCTTTCCATCCCTGTTAAATGCACTGTTTAAAGTGATCATGACTAACATTGCTAACTTTCCACATATTATTAATGCTCAACTTCAGGAATCATTGAATTATACAGTAGCTTCATGGCAGCCAGTCGGCCTCTATGCTTATGACAGTTCTCAGCGAGTGCAGCCTGCCATTTCCTATGACCCCTTCTTTCCTTGCAATTTTTTCTCTTTACTGATTATCCAATTACCTCTGAAAGCGGGGATTGAATTTACATTCTCCGCATTCTCACCATGCACTATGCCCCACAAAAATGACCAAAGAATAACCATTTTGAAGGAGTGTGCTAATGGTTCTGTTGGAAACATATTTTAGAGTGAATTGTGTGATCAACTGTGACCCAGTGGAGAGCTGCACTCTGGGGAATCAATGTTCAGTATACAGATGGTTCAGTTAATAACATATATTTTGTTAACGCAAATTCGTTGTAATGCAGTTGACGAATTAAGGATTTGGTTTCTAGAGTGCAGAATTTTAAAACATGTTGCCTGTATTGTGATTAGATCGAAGCACTGTTTCTAAAGTGTAATTTTTCTATAATGATGGGTTGCACAAGAATGCAACCATGGCATTATAGAAGAGCTAGGCAAAAGTGAGGTCTGCAGACGCTGGAAACACAAGTTTAGATCAGAGTGGTGCTGGAAAAGCACAGCAGGTCAGGCAGCATCCGAGGAGCAGGAAAATCGGTTTCGGGCAAAAGCCCTCCATCAGGAATAGAGAACTGACTGTATTAGAGTAACATAGTTGGAACCTTATCTTGGACCAGCATTTTGCTTAAACACAGCAGATGATTAACAGCAACAGCATGATCAATTGTCTGCACTGCAGGAATTCACATACGTTAATTTTGAAAGCTTCTTCCATGAGATGTGGGTGTGGCTAGCTGTCATAATATTGTCTATTATTAATTGCTCCTTGAACTGAGAGACTTGATCAGCTATTTCAGCAGGCAGTTAAGAGTAAACCACATTGCTGTGAGTCTGGAGTCACATGTGGAGGGTAAGGTTGACAAATTTCTCTTCCTGAAAGGCAATAATGAGTCAATAGCTTTTTACAACTTTCTATGCTCACCATTGCTGACACTAGCTTTCAACTCCAGAGTTATGAATTGACTTTAAATTCTACCAGTTGTCATGGTGGTTTTGAACCCATGTCCCAATAGTTAGTTATCTTGGGCCTCTAGATTGCTAGTCCAATGACTTTAACATGACTCCTTCTCTCCCCTATAATTGCTGCAATCACAATGATTGAAATGTGTTTGGTATTCAATAGTTCTTCTCCAAGCAAGATAGCCTATTCCCATAATGATATTCATAGACACACCTGAATGTCAATATATAGAAACACACTAAAGCTTGAGGCTGGCACCCCCAAAGCAAAGTGGGGAAGGACAACTGTCGAAAGTCTTTCTACCAAAGTACAATGAGGGTCTGTTCAGTTATCAGCCCCTCCTAGTGCCTAAAATACATGCAAGTAGTATCTTGCATAAATAAAAAATGCTTTTGGATGTGTTGAAATTGTAGCGAAAGCCAAACTCAATCATTTGTATGTTCTACGTATGCAAAGGCAGTACAGAACTGAACATTAGTAACTGTGTATGTGCACAAGGAATTTTTCTATGAATAAAGTATTTATTTGCAATAAAAAATACATAAAATCTAAGAGCAGGAATAGGCCATTTAACATTTCACAACTCCTCTGTCATTCAACATGATCAGTGCTGATACTGTATCTCTATGACATATTCCCACTTTCTCCCCACTCACCTTGATGCTTGCAAAATCTAAAAAAAAATCTGCCTCCTTCCTAAATATTTTCAGTAACTTGGCCTCCACAGCCTTTTGTGACAGAGAATTCTAAATGTTAACTGCACTTTGAATGAATAAATATTTCCTTATCTCAGTCTTAAATGGTCTACACCACGTCCTGAGACTGTGATCCCCGGTTTTAAACTCCTCCAATCAGGGAAAGCGTTGTGACCGCATTTAGCCTGTTCAGCTCTGTTAGAATTTAATATGTTGCAATCAGAACTCCTCTCATGCTTCTAAACTCTAGTGAGTATAGACCCAGTTGAACTAATCTCTCTTCAAAGGACAGTCCTGCCTTCCCTGATATCAGGAGAGAGAAAGTGAGGACTGCAGATGCTAGAGATCAGAATCAAGAGTGGGTGCTGGAAAAACGCAGCAGGTCAGGCAGCATCCAAGGAGCAGAAAAATGGATCAGGAAAAGGCCTTTGCCCAAAATGTCGATTCTCTTAGTGGGTGGCACGGTGGCACAGTGGTTAGCACTGCTGCCTCACAGCACCAGAGACCCGGGTTCAATTCCCACCTCTGGTGACGGACTGTGTGGAGTTTGCACGTTCTCCCCGTGTCTGCGTGGGTTTCATCTGGGTGCTCCAGTTTCCTCCCATAGTCCAAAGATGTGCAGGTCAGGTGAATTGGCCATGCTAAATTGCCCGTAGTGTTAGGTAAGGGGTAAATGTAGGGGTATGGGTGGATTAGGCTTCGGCGGGTCGGTGTGGACTTGTTGGGCCGAAGGATCTGTTTCCACACTGTAATGTAATCTAATCTAATCCTGCTCCTTGGATGCTGTCTGACCTGCTGTGCTTTTCCAGCATCCCACTCTCATCCCTGATGTCAGCCTAGTGGACCTCCACTCTTCTCCTCTATGCCAAGTAGGTATGGAGATCAAAATTGTACACAAGACCTGTGTATATGTTCATTCTCCTTCATTTACTTCTCATTCCACCATTGTTCCAATTTCACCCTGTGCCATGTTTTCAATAACAGTCTGATTTTTCTTTGCTAACCCTGATAAATTCTCAGTAAAGACCTCAGATTCCTTACTTATTTCATCCATTTCAATGAAGGTTGTATTGGCAGAAGATTTAGCTCTCCTTCCATTCCCTTCACCAGTGTACCCTTTCCCTTGGCCTCATAAATTCCCCACTTTCTCGTCTCAGTATTCTCATTCCACTTGAATCCCTCCCTCTGGTATCATATTGGAATTATTAACATTTCTACCCACTGATCATCTGAACCTATGTCCCCCTGAACCTGCAACACTCAGGTCTGTCAGATCTAAGTCCACCATAGTCATTAAACCTGGTCACAAAGGTTGTGCTGCTGTTGTTTAATGAATAAATTTCTACAAAGGGGAAGCTGAAAAGCAACCCTCTCTCACTTCCTTTGGCAATCCCTGGACTGTGAGCCCGCTACTTATCAACATTTGTCACACTGGCATCTCTTCTAGAAATTGACCATTCACAGCTTTATGGCACTCAACACTGCAATAGCTCCTTCTAAGACCCACAGATATGAGTAGTTAGGTAAACCCATGGCCTACATTTGTCCTCAGAACTGATTTCTTGTTATCTTAATATGATTTTTAAAAATCTCTTCTTGTCCGGTTTCTTTGCTGCTATATTCGTGACTCATCTATTCTGTTCTACATCTGAGATATTTTTATTTCTAACCATCTCATCTTTACTATATTCCCCTAAAGAAAGCTTGAGAATACTTTGCTTCATTCTTGAATGCAATCCCAGGAAGAGCTGGTCTACCACAACAACCTGCCTGGCTGAACTTGCTCTTACGTTGAACCAATATCACTTTGAATCAATTTATTTCTTCCAGTTAAAAGGTGTTGCTATTATAACCCTTAGCAAGCCTAGCTAAACCTGTCTATATTTAACTTATTTTTAATTCCCCTTCTCACCTCTTGTACTGATGCATTGACAACAATATTGATTCTGTTTCCCGACATCCCTTAACAAGACATTTTAATCATCATTGATTGCATTTTCCATTTTTCCTAAACTTGAAATGACTCACCCTTGACTCTTTACTTCCCTTCCCTGACATGTCTTCTTAACAATTCAGACTTTGCTCTGAATCTCTACTCCTCTTGAAGTCTTTCCTTCTTTGAGCAGCTCATCCTTTTCCACCACCTGGACCTATCTATCCTCATTCTTTATTGTGTAACTAACTCCATCACACATAGTCTTACTACTCGTATTGCATCAAAGCATGTTTTCCTTGGATCTGTCTCCACCCACTGTTTCCTTGTTCCAAGCTACTTCGTTCTGTGTCCTGTCTTGGGAAAAAAAAGTACTTCCATCTGACCTTTTAAAATGTTAGCTTTTCCTATTTCATTTGAAATATAAAATATGAGCAAATTTGAACTTTTTTTCTCACCTGCAAGATTGACTGCATTGGTCAATGCTAATGGACTGTATTAGTTCAAGGAAGCAACTCATTATCGGCTTCTCAAGGACAACTTAGGATAGGCAATTATAGCTGACACAGCCCGTGATGCTCACATCCCATGAGTGAATACAAAAACAGATGGAGGTGTCTTTTGGGACTATAAGACTGTGGAAATTTTACTGAAACTATTTAGGGCATTTGGTGTATTTTATCCAATTTTGTTGTGTTTTAATAGCCATAGGAGTCTTGCGTACACGTTTTTGATCACTTATTTACAGGTATGCAGGGTGAGTACATATTAGAGCTAAATATAACAACTGTGTGGGAGACAGGGAAAGATATCAGTTTTATACAAATATTTTGCTACTTGGGCATCTCATTATACAAATTCTAATCTTGCTTCATAAAATGTAAGAAACGAATGTCTATCCTTAATGTTAATGTCTTTTCCTTCAATCTGTTGATGAGCATTTGGTCTGACATCGTTTTGCCTGATTATCGATCAGTGTCCATCACATTCCTATCTCTAAGCTCGAGAGCTTCTTGGCAATATTTTGACAGCGTTTCCTATTGTTTATAGATTGCTACTGACACTATCTTCTGGGATGCATATATTCATTACTTGAAATCTGCTCTTTATTTTTTCCTTATTCAACCCTTGCAGCCTAATTTACTTGAACAGTTTCTTCTTACTTGAGAAAGGATAGACTTTCATAATAAAGGTTTGATAGGGTTATGGTTAATGTCAGGGTTATCTCATTGCCTCCTGAGATAAGAGAGCTGTCAAAGGTAGATGAGCTAGAAACGGCTACAATTTCCGAAGTTTAGCATAAAATGAGTTATTCTGGTGAAATGTATAAAATTCTTTGAGGGCTTGATGAGGTACTTGCTGAGACATTGTCTCCCCAAGCTAGAGAGTATGGAATCAGTGGCTACAAGTGTCAGAATAAGGGGTTGTCAATTTATGTCCAATACGAGAAGAATTTTCTTTACTTGGTTAGTTGTATATTTGGAAGCTTTCTACTTCAGAGCACTATAGGTGCTCAGTTGGTGAGCCACTTGAGATACTGTACTTTAAGTTCCAGAAGGCATTTGACAAGATGCAGCACTAAACAATTATTGCAAAGGAGGAGCTCATTTTGTAGTAGGCAATATATGAGCGTAGATAGAAGACTGGCTGGCTGGTAGAAAACAGAGGACTTATGTAATTGTGTACTTTTCAGATTGGCAAGATGTGACAAATGAATTCCTGCTGGGGTCTGTGCTTGAGCCTCAGCTTTTCATGATCTAGATCACTGATTTAGATGAGAAAAAAAGACATAGTAGCTAGATTTGTATATGGTATAAAGATAAGTAGCAAAATATGTTACAAAGAGGACACAAGATGTTGCAACTGATATATACAAACACAGGATATTACTTAAATGGAGAACAGTTGTAGAATTCCAAGATAAGGATGGATCTAGGTGTTCTAGTGTGTTTATGACAAAAACTTGACAAGGCACATACAGTAAACAATTAAGAATATTAATGCTATTATTTATTATGAGAGGAGCAACAGAAAATCAAGGATGCTGTGCCTCAATTGCACAAGACATTGGTGAGATTACATCATGATTACTATGTCCAGTTTTGGTCTCCTTATTTAAGCAAAGATATAAATTTGTTGGAGGTGGCTAAGACAACATTGACTAGATTGATACCTGGAATGAGCATGATGCCTTATGAGGAAAGGATGGACAGACTGGGCTGGTTTTCACTGGAGTTTAGAAGAGTGAAGAGTGACTTGATTGATAAGATCCTGAACAGTTTGCAAGGTGGATGTGGAAATGATATTTCCTCTTGTGGATGAGTCCAGATCTGTTTTAAAATTAGGAGCTACCATTTTAGGACAGAGGTGAGGAGAATTTTCTTTTCTCAAAGGGTTCCATGGCTTTGGAACTCTATGGCTCAGAAGGCATTGGAGGTCAGATCATTGAATATTTTAAAGATAAAGATGGATTAATTCTTGTGAATCAAAAGAGTCAAAGGTGAATGGAGGTAGGTGGGAATGTGAAATTCAAAATACTAACAAATCAACCAAAATATTACAGTACGGTAGAGCAGACTTGAGGGGCTGAATGTTTTACATTTGTTCCTAATTCATATGTTCATATCTTCATCTCTCACTCCTTGGCCTCCTACACTGTCCTGATGAAGTTCGATATAAGCTGGAGAAATAGTAATTAGATTAGATTAGATTAGATTAGATTAGATTACTTACAGTGTGGAAACAGGCCCTTCGGCCCAACAAGTCCACACCGACCCGCCGAAGCGTAACCCACCCATACCCCTACATTTACCCCTTTACCTAACACTACGGGCAATTTAGCATGGCCAATTCACCTGACTTGCACATCTTTGGACTGTGGGAGGAAACCGGAGCCCCCGGAGGAAACCCACGCAGACACGGGGAGAACGTGCAAACTCCACACAGTCAGTCGCCTGAGTCGGGAATTGAACCCGGGTCTCTGGCACTGCGAGGCAGCAGTGCTAACCACTGTGCCTCCGTGCCGCCCATAGTACCTCACCTTTTGATTAAACACTTTACAATAGTCCAGAATCAACACAGGTTTCAACAATTTCAAACCATAATCACTGTTCCCAATTTACTGGCTGTTGGTAATGATTCTGCTACTCACCTTTACATTGACTGTGAACCCGCTGTTCATTATTTTACTTGCCCTATTCCCTCTCTTTTTGTCTTGCACCTTTTGACATGTAACCCCCCCATATGTCAATTAATCACAGACATTTTCATAGTCTTCCCTGCCTTTCTATTTGCTAAAACCTGTTATTTATTTATTTTTTCCTGTTTTGATGAAAGGACACTAATTTGAACTTTAGCCCAATCTTCTGCTCTTCGGATGAATGGAAATGGAGTGTAAGTTGGGAAATGCCCATCAAGATCCTAGATAGAAATACATGAACTGAAATAGCCCAGATGGTTTGAACTTCCATTGTACTGATTAAGTCATTGCCCAGTACCCTCTCCACAAGCCTCAGACACTGGGCTTACCTTCATATTTAACATGGAAATGTTACACTAATTAATACTTGGTGTAACTTAGAGGTTAACAGCATAACTGAAGTAAATGCCACAACCAATCCCCCAGATCACCTCACTGACAAGACCTGACACCCCTGACCTAAATGCCAATGATCTAACCTGACCTGACTATCCACCACTAAGTCACCCATTCACATACTCATCCCTTCACTAACCCACTCACTGACTGAAAGATTTGGAACTTCAAAAATGTACCTGAATATAGTAGCTAATGTAGTGAATTGGGGAAGTGTACTGTCTTTGTGTTTCCTTGCAACTGACAGTTTTCCACTTGGACACCCACATTAACCCATCAATGATTCAGCCAGGATTAGAAGCAAGTTGCAAAAGGGTCAGGCTGAAGAAAGATTCTTCCTAACTTGCTGATTAGTTTCTTTAATTTCTGAAAGCTACAGATTGTGCCGCAAGCTCATTTTGTAGATTATCTGAATCACAAGGGTTCCATTGGCTGGGTCCAACTTCAACTTTTATGGTTCTAAGGCAGATAACACCAGCAACCAGCAGTGCATCAAAATGTATTGAATAAGTCATTAAAGCTTTGTTAATTGGATTACATACCTTTGCCCAGAGTAAAGAAAAGCATCAGATTGATAACATTCTCCAATTATTTAGCGTGATACAATTCAGCAAAACCTTGGATGCTGTTGATGGCACACATATAAACATCTGCATTTCTAAACAAGATGCCATAGCCTTCATAAACCACAAAGGCTCTTATTTGATCAGTGTCCAGGTATTGGAAAATCAGCAGGAAAGCAATATGTAGGTTAATCCCTACTTCCAGAAAGCAACCATAATTAATTCATTTTAACCTTGCTATTTTTGAAGCAATCATGCACTTTCCTTGCCAAATAATTTATGAACCTTGATATTTGTTTTATAGATTTTTTTGTGTGGTAAAGTTTTCTAATATTTTTGTCTCAAATTTGCTGCCTCTTGGCACAGACTTGTCAGTTGGTTTAGAAATAATTTTTCACAATCTCTATTGTTATATCTCTTCATAAACATGAAGGTTATGCTTAAACTTTTTGACTGTCACTTATGTTATGTATCACTTATAACTGTAAGCCTTAATTCCCAGTAATGTCCGAAGTGAATCAATGTTGTGCACTGACAATTGCATATTCTTTGCGCAGTGAGCTGTCTAAATCTATATACAGACTTGAAACTGTGACTAAATCCAAACAATATCATTACTTATTGCTAAACCCTCATATAAAGTTTGGTTAATTGGGTGAGCTAATGAACAATTGTTGAAAGCTGTGGAATCACAGCATGTGATGCCCCCCCACCCCCGTCTCCAGGAGACCAAATATAGATTTAGATGATTTTTTTTTTCAATGTGAAATGAATTATCCTTGATTTTATTGTTAAAATAAACAATACAAGTGCAGTCCAAACTGATAGTCAAAAGACTTGTCAAGTATCAACTTGTCTTGGTTGAAGACATTGTTGTCTCTGAGACAGAACTTTAAGGTTAATATTGTTAATTTAGACTTAGATACAATACTGTAGAATTTTATTGAACTCAGCTGCACTGCAATTGCTCCTTTCAAAACCAATATCTACAGAGGGAATTACATACAGGTTTCCTGGGTCTGCTCATTCACAGCTGTTGAGTGTAACTATTTACTTTAAGTATCTATGGAGTCTTTAAAAAGACTGAGAGGCAGCAAGGTAAACAGGCACAGCTGTTCCTCTTCACTCTATCGTAACTTTATGGCATTTCTTAGCAACATCTTGATTATCTTTTACAGAATTATGGCTTGAAAGATATCATTAGAAACAAGAGGACAGCAGTTTATGGGAGCCAGCTAGATGTAGAAGTTCACAAATTCAGATCTTGAAACACTCCTCAATTAACTTGAAGGCAGTAGCCGCAGGCCATCTTATTATCACCAAGAAACCCAAAACTGCAACTTGGATCTTCGAACTTCAACCTCTTAAAGTAACATTTCCGCAAGTAGCTCTTTGCAAGTTAATTGGAGCTCAGTAACTTTCACCACAGTTTCCTAATTTCCATGATAGTAAAATTACACACTCCATTTGCTGGATATTTCATTTTCAGTGTGAGGATATGTAAAATGCGTTAAGTGACTTACCTAAACCCTTTGCACCTATCCCGAAGCTAACTCCCATAACACAGAAAGCACTGGCATCGGCAGCCCACCTATGTGTTGAAAACAAATATTTAAGGGTTAATTAAACTTGTTAAAATCTCAACGCACGCTGATAGGACATGGTCCATAATAAAAATATGGCTGGCATACCAGTCAGACATGAATGGGCTGACTGTTCTTAAAGACCAACATGAGTGGGAGGAATGTGAAGGAGGGGCACATCTCTTGGGAATGCCCTGTGTGTATCAGGACCGCCCACCAAGATAACATTGCACTGTTCCTTCTTCCTTTCTGGCTTCCTGGCGGGACCTTATTTCCCCAGTCTCCCTTCCAAACACCCACCCGTCCTAGAGCTCGAGGTGGTACCCGTCTATCCTAAAACCTTCTTGGAACAGTCATAATCTTCTTAAAGCTTTTTCCTGCAGTCCAGGCAGTGCCCATTACTTCGCTCTAGTGCTGTTGATAGTGGCAGAGAAAAATGCACCTATTGTTCCCTTGTTTTAATCTCTTTGACTTGAGACATGATTCTTCAACTATATACACTATCTAGTCCCCTCAAAATCTTATGTTTCAATAAGATTGCCTCTTATTCTTCCAAATCTCAAAGGATTTGGTCCTTCTGGTTCAAATTTCCTCCAAAAGATAAGTCTTCCATTTCAGGATTGAAACAAGCAATCTCTGAACTGATTATTAATGATTATATCTTTTTCCAAATAAGAAGACTAAAACTGAGGTTAGTGTTGGCCAGGAGCTCAGAGGGACTTAGCACATAAGCACCGTGGCTACAAGAGCAAGTCAGAGGTTAGGAATTCTACAGCAAGTAACTCACCCCCTGACTCCCCAAAGCCTGTCTACAGATTGCAAGACAGCAGTCAGGAGTGTAATAGAACACTCCCCACTTGTCAGGGTGGGTGCAGCTCCAACAAGTCTCAGGAAGTTTGACACCATCCAGGACAAAATTGCCTGTTTGATTTGCACCACATCTACCTTCACCCCCTCCACCACCAATACTCAATAGCAACAGTATGTACCATGTACAAGATGCACTGCAGAAATTCATCAAAGATCCTCAGACAGCACCTTCTAAATCCATTACCACTTCCATCTCAAAGGACAAAGGCAGCAGATGCATAGGATCACCATCACTTACAAGTTATCCTCTAGGCCACTCAACATCCAGCCTTGGAAATATATTGCTGTTCTTTCAAAGTTGCATTTCAAGAATTCAGCTTACTACCACCTTCTTAGGGGCAACTAGGGATGACAATAAATGTTCTCTCAACCAGCCATGCCCATGTCCTATGAATGGATGGCATGGTGGCTCAATGGTTCACACTACTGCTTCACAGCGCAAGGGATCCAGGTTTGATTCCACCCTTGAATGACTGTTTGTGTGGAGTTTGCACATTCTCCCTGTGTCTGCATGTGTTTCCTCCAGTTTGTTCAGTTTCCTTCCATCGTCCAAAGATGCGCAGGCTAGGTGAATTGGCCATTCTAAATTGCCCGATAGTGTCCACAGGCTTGGTGAATTAGCCATGGGGAATATAGGGTTGTAGTCGGCTGGGGGGGGGGCTGGGTTTGGGTGCTCTTCGGTGGGATTGCTGTGGACTCAATGGACCAAATAGTCTGCTTCCACACTGTAGGGATTCTATGACTCAATAGTGAAATTAAAAAAAAACTGCACCTCAGTGCTCTAGATGAGGTCTCGCAAAGGCACATGCATCTACAGTAAAACTTCCTTCTCCATTTCCAATCCCCTTGAAATAAACCCTGTGTTTTGTACTTCATGGTTTCCATACTATTGGTCTGAGCCCAGGCTTGTCCGCTCCCATCAGCTTTCTTTCACTTCCTTTCTTCTTTCTACTTTGGTTCTTTTCCTTTTCTCTTTGTTTTCTTTTCTTTTAAGCCTGGAAAGTGGCGGGTGAAGGAGGAGGCCTTTATTGGCAGCTGCAGCAACGCCAGGATAAGCTAGACATGGCTCCACTCTTGCCTGGGGTCTCCCAGCGAGCAAGGACCAGGTCCTCGGCTGACTACCTCGGCCTGGACCCGCAGGCTAGAGTGAGGCTCAACGTCTGCAACTAGGCCCGGGCGCTTGAAGGAGGAGAAAGGTGATCTTGGCCTGGCGTGGTGGTCTTCCCTGTATAGCGGGCTTCCAGCATGGAGATCTTATTCATTTTCACTCTCCACGTATTCCAGTGACCCAGCAGGCAATCTCATCCAGAACTGGCAGTCTCAGTCCAGCATGGCGGTCTTCTTCAGCAGACGCTTCTGGCTTCATATCCAGTGACCTGGCATGGAGGTCTCATCCAGGCTTTGTCTTCAGGGTTTGCCATCATTCCTCAATTGGCTTTCTCAAGCCCAGGAGCTATTAACTGAACTGTGATGAACTTTGTCTTAATTTTAACTTTTTTAAAATCATAATGTATGACCTCTGTCATTGATGTGGGCACCATGGTTGAGCGACTTATAAAACTTTTCACTGCATTTTTCATGTACAAGTTCACATGACAATAGATTTCTTTTCTATTCTATTTCCCACCAGTTAACCGCTTTCTCTTTCATTCCATCTTCTTTCAGGACAGATCGGCACACGATGTCTGCCAAAGGCAGGCCGCAAAAAGAGATGTCTTCTTAGTTTGTACAAGGATGATATGACACAGCTTGTGAGTGTTCATTTGGCTATGGACATGGGAGATGATGAAAATCTTGGAATTTACTCAGCCAAGATATGTACACACGGAATGGTGGATTGTTGCCCAGTTTCAGAAATCTGTATTCAAAATTTCCAGGCTTGTCTGTGTCAGAAACTCTACATTTCTAACCACATCCCTATTCCTCTTCCACCTTAATTCCTTAAAATAAAAGTTTTGATTTTTCAGTCTCTTTTCTAAAAGACTTTCAAGAGACCACCAGTTTGGTTACTTACTACCAGTACAAATGGCTGAATTAATGGCTGAAGATGACAGGACGCTCTTTGAATTTTAAATGGAGCCTCCCATCTGAAACAGTTGAGTTCTTCAGTTCCTCCCAGAACTTAACTGAAATAGCACTGACTGGAGTAACAGAATAAACAGGACAAGGCATTCTCTTTTCAGATTGGTAACATATCACTACACAGTGCAGAACTAACTAAAATTAGTCCTGTGTATTTCATTGTCTCTTCACTTCAATAGCAGAGACAAGGAGTTGTATCTAGAGGAGCATAGGAACAGGAATAAGGCTATTCAGCCTTTTAGGATTGCACTGTCATTTAATATGATCTGGACTGATTGAACACATTGATTTCTTTTAATCACATTATCTCTATAATCCGTTACGCTATTGACAATGAAAATACTCAAAGACTGAGCTTCTACAGTCTTTTTTGGAAGAGGTAATAGATTCCAAAGATTTGTCACCCTCCTGAGTAAAAGAAATTTCTCTTCATCTTTGTTCTGAATGGCATCACTTTTTTTTAAATAATGCTTTCTGGTTCTGCACTTCCCAACTTGGAGAAACGTCTTATCTGCATCTATCCTGTCTATCCCTGTAAGAGTGTAATAGGTTTCAATGAGATCATCTCTTGTGCTTTGAAACTCCAGAGAATACTGACCCAGTTTATCCAATCTCTCTTTCTAAGATGGTCCTGCCATCCTGGGAACAAGTCTGGTGAATCCTCTTTGCACTCCCTCTACAGCAATAATATCTTTCCTGAGGTAGACACCAAAACTGCATGTAGTACTCAAGGTGAGGTCTAGCAAGATTTTTCAATGTAAAAATTCAGTTACATCACACTGTAAATCTTTGCTATAAATTCTGTGTGTTAGGATTGAGCCCGCCACTACCACCTGATGAAGGAGCGTCGCTCTGAAAGCTAGTGTGCTTCCAATTAAACCTGTTAGACTGTAACCTGGTGTTGTGTGATTTTTAATTAAATAACCTTTCAGCATGTGAATGACACATTTATACCTCCTCTCTATTTTCTGTCTGCTAACCAATTCTTGATCCATGCCAATACATTACATGTGGTACCAAATGCTTTAATTTTGCTATGATCCTGAGGGAATTTAATGAAAGCCTTTTAAAAATCCAAATATATTCCATCCATCAACTCTCCTTTATCAGTTTATTAATAACATTCCCAAAAAACTCCAAAATATTTGTCAAATATGATTTTCCGTTCACAGATCCGTGCTGACCATACCCAATCAGATTGTTGTTAGCTATTGTCCACGTATTGTGTCCTTTATAATAGATTCCAGCATGTTCCCTTTATTGATATAAGGCTGATGAATCGGTAGTTCTCTGTATTTTTTCCCTTGCTCCTTTATTAAATATTGGGGTGACATTTGTAAAGCTTCCAAACTACCGGAATCATTCCAGAAACTGGATTTTGAAAGATGACTAATAATGCATATTTTCTATCAATAGCCACCATCTTAAACACTCAGGATGTGGACTATCAGTTTCTGGTAACTTATCAACTTTCAGCCTATTAGTTTCCTCACTATCATGTTCTTACTTATACAAATTTTCTTTAACTCCTCAGTCTTCTGAGTTACTTTAAACTCTGATTCCAGGTAATTTCTTGTATATTTCTCAACAAAACAGGCACAAACTAATCATTTACCTTCTCTGCCATTTCTCTACTCATTAAAAATTATCCTCACTCTGCTTTTGATGGACTCATATTCATCTAAGCCAAATATTTAATTCACACAGCTATAGAAGCTTTTACAGATCAGTTTGAAGATTTTCTTACTGGATTGCATTCTCATTCTATCCTTCATTTCCTTATCAGTTCCTTGGTCTGCCTTACTGGTATTTTAATGATTTCACATTTCTCAGGTGTATTACCTTTTCTGACCACTAAATAATTCTTTTCTTTTAATCATCTACATCCTTAACTGACTTTATCAGCCATAGTTGACTGACCTTTCTTCGAATTTTAAACTTAAAGGAATATGTCATTGCTGTAAACCACGCATTAGTTCTTTAAAGACTCTTCATTGCCTATGTGCAGTTGTGCCTTCTAATATATTTCCGAAGCTACCTCAATCAATTTTGGCCTCATGCCTTCATAAGTCCCCTTATTCAACCTTTATATTCTTGCTTCAGATTGAACTACCACATTTTCAAAGACAATGTAAATTTCCATCATGTTTGGTCATTCATCCTGCAAAGTTCTTTTACAACATGATTACTAGTTAGCACTTTTCCATTGCATAATACTAGATTTCTAATCACCTCTTCAACGTGCTGCCTTGAAACCATCTGTAAGCCACACCAGAAACCTATCCTCCACAGCTTCAGTGCAAATTCAAGTCAGCCATGATTAATGTGTTGCATGGTTTTCTCAACTGTTGATTCATCCCAAGTCCCACAATACCTTCACTGTTTAGTGGACTATGTAACTCCAATCAATGCTTGCTGACCCTTACTGTTTATTAGATCCACTGATATAAATCCTACATATTGCTCTTCTGGTCTGAAATCCTCCCTTACTAATGAACTGATCCTATCTTTACTAGCCGTGCATCTCCTCTTTCTTTGCCTTCTTGTATGTCATTCTAAAATGTTGAACCTTCTTGAATAATTAGTTCCCTAACCTAGTCACCATGCAGCCATGTTTCTGAAATGGCACTTAGGTCAGAAATATTTCCATCTATTTGTGCCTTTGGAATATGTATCTTGTTGCGAATATTGTGTGCATTCAGGCAGCGTGCTCTTAATGCTGTCTTTTTGAAATAATTTTACATTCAAGGCATACACAATGTTGTTTCTCCAATCATAGTCTCCCTAGCAGCTCTTCTACTTCCTATTACAGCTTTGCAAGTTTCCAGTTTGGGTTACGTCTTAAGTTCCCATCTCCCTGAAAAGTCAGTTTAAAGCAATTTGCTTGTTTACATAGCATCTCTGATGACCTCAGGAAAATCCAAAGTGCTTTACAGCAAATATCAAGCTGCAGTAAGGTAAGAAGTCAGAATAATAATATGGGAAGCCTGGCAGTTAATATATGCACAGAGAACATTGCCAGATAACAATGAGATATTCACCAGATAATTTTAGTTTTAAATCATTTTGAATGAAAGATAAGCATTGACAACAAAATTGAGGGAAACAAGCTCCTGTGCTGTTCTTCAAAATAACGCTTTTCGATGACTGAGTTTGAGACCAAGAGGGCAGATGTGCTCATGTATAATGTCACTTGAAAACACCAGCACTTCTGACTGTGCTCATATTTAGTCAGACTCTGAGTGTAACAATATAAAGTTAATTTGGATTTTGTGATCCCACAAAATGAGTGAACTAGATGGGTTTTTAAGATATTACTAGGTAATTATTCCTTATTTACTGGGCCAACACTTCTGACTATTTTCTCTATTCCACTGAAATGTCAGCCTAGGTTTTGTGTGGAGTGAGATTTGATTCAGGGTTCAGAATGCTTCCAAGGCTGTCGTGCATATACATATATTGCAAATGGTAAGCATTGAGAATCAAAATATTTGATTTTTAACATGCTTTTATTGGCTGAGAGTGTTCCTGAAGAAGGGCTTATGCCCGAAACATCGATTCTCCTTCTCCTTTGATGCTGCCTGACCTGCTGCGCTTTTCCAACAACACATTTTTAAGCTGAGAGTGTTACTTGCAAAATATATTTCTTACTTAAAAAATCTAGCAACACCAGGTTATAGTCCAACAGATTTATTTGGAAGCACTAGCGTTCAGAGTGCTGCTCCTTCATTGGGTAGTTACCTGACGAAAGAGCAGTGGTCTGAAAGCTAGTGCTTCCAAATAACCCTGTTGGACTATAACCTGGCGTAGTTTGATTTTTAACTTTGTCCACCCCCATTCAGCACTGGCACCTCCACATCAAGACATATTCTGTCAAGCATCCTCTGATGGGTCTGAAGTCACATAAAAGATCCTACAAGACATGACAGGATTGATTCATTTTTCAACAACTAATAATTTTGACTTGATTAAGCAAGTGAAGAATGACATTATATTCTGTTTGAATGTGGTTATTTGTTACTCGGGGTTTGTTTCTATGAAGAAGTAGATATTTGGCCCAGGTCAAAATTTAGTTTATTATCTTCTTGTTTTATGGCTTAGATTAATGTTAAATTGGACTTTAGTAGTGAACTTATTCAAAGCCATAGCTTATGTTCTAAAATGCTTCGCTTTGTAACAAAATATGCAAAGGCTCTGTCGGCATATACATTTTTCTATGTCTATACATAGAAAATTTTAGAATTGGCTTCAGTTGGGAGTGTTATGGACTTGTAGTTGCTTTGATCTTTTTGGATATATCATTTGGAATAATTGAGGTGATAGATGATCACTCAAAGTTGACACTACTTGCACTGACCAGATGTGCTAATGCTTTGCTGCTTCCATCTTATCATGTTGGAAATCTGTGGAATGGATAAACGTAAGAGTTTGGTTTTTAAGATGGTTGACATGTGAATGAATAAGTTCGGAGACAGTGGAGAATGATATCACTAAGATGACCATTAAAGATGACCACTCAGAAATTGTGCAAAACACCCCTATCTACCATTCCAAGATTGACCCTGAACTGTTCGTGCATTGTATGCGTCACCTAGCCAATAAAAATTCTAACCATGTAGCCAGGGTTGAGAGACTGCTCTGATTAATAGGCTTTGTTTGGAAAGGGTTAATATCGTCATTTTTTAGTAATGTGTGCAGAAAGAGGAAGAGACAGCACCCCTATCAATTGAGGATTAGTCTTCCATTGTGGAGCAGTTGAATCCACTGTCTGGTTAAGTGTAATTTTTGTTGGACTTATTTTAATAACCAAATAAATTTGTGAATTTTGTCTGAACGCATTTGTACACAGAGTAAGCTTATATTTAGTCAGGCTCTGAATTAATGTTAAATTGGATTTCGGAATCCCACAAAATTAGTGAACCAGATGGGTTTTTAAGATATTACTGAGTAATTATTCCTAATTTACTTATCATTTAAGCTTAAATTCTGCAGCTGCTGTGGTTGAATTTGTACTAATTTCTTTGAATCATTAATCATAGCCTCTGAATTATTTGCTCTGTAACATAACCATTTTGCTGTTGTTCACTTGAATTGCAATTAGCAAAGGGTAATCCAAATTCAAAAATCAAATGAAAAGTTAATGGCTATGAATTAATGACTGATGCAGAATGCTGCAAAAATAAATATGTCTTGGCTTGTTTTCACAGCTATAAACTATTTTAGCCTCAAATGATCTTCATGAGCTGTTTACACTGCAATATTACATTTCCAAAGACAACAAATGTCTAAAAAAGTGTATTTTATCCCTGTTATTACCTGCTTTATGTGAGAGGCAATAACTCATGATATCTGTCCTCCAAGAAATCAAAATACTGGCACATTTTTGTCATGGCAATGAAACTGCTCTACAGTATTTCAATTACATTCACTTCATTAAATCACGTGATAGTAGAACTCAAGTCATGAAAGCATCAGAAGGACAATGTACACAGTGGTATTCAACATTGCACGAAGATTATTTATCCGTCTCCTGCCAATTCTGTCACCAGAGTTAGTCATTTGTCTTTTCCATCCTGCGGTTAGCTGCAGTCCAACTGTGTGTGGGAATTGATGATATTGCTGCAAGTCCATTTTCAGAAGCTAATTATCCATTATTCTTTGGCTTTCCCCTTGTGTATCTTTCCAATTTTCCTGTTCCATAGGGAACTGCTTTTCAATCAGTTTTCATATGATTCCCTTGTAAAATGAAAGTTACTTTTGTCAAAGTTCTACTCTTTCCATCATCCTCACTCGATGGGGTCAAAGACATAAATTAATTGGGTATGGAGGCCAGCACTCCATGATTTGAGCCACTCTTGGCTTGGGCCAAGCTTGGCGTTTTATACAACAAAGATTCTATGCTTTCTTATCAAAATGACAAATAAAAGAAAGCTATGCTGCCTTCCCATTCAAAAAAGTGAAGATCCAATCAGATTCTCAAAATTCGTGGGTGACTTGTGTTGACATCTAAGATAAATTCAAAGGATGAATTTTATCTAATTCAGACTTAGTCCACTATTTCAAACACAAAGAGAGAGAAAGAAATTACATTGAACATCGAACATTGATGGCAAAGCATATATCGAAATTGCAAGAAGAATCTTTAACTGACAGAATTTTGAAACTGGTGGATGTTCTTTCAGTTCTGCTAATGCAGGCCCTGCACAGCAGTGCAACACCAATACTCTAATGACACCAGTGATAATTTTAATTAGTACTTTTTAAAGTAACACTGAAAATGATGGTATACTGCTGCCTTTTAACTGGAAGACGTGACTTTATTCCATGCACCCATTTTGTCTTTATTCACTAAATCTGTTCATTCCATTGCCCTGAATTAATTTTGAAGAACCTACTTCTTCCCTGAATATTCCTGCCCATCCTTCCTCATATCTTCCTCACCACTGGTATTAAAGTACTTTAGTTATCTCTTTCCATATTTCCTTCAACCAGCAAGAATGAGAAACAACTTATTGTAGAAAGCTCCACACATAAGCTGGTTGTGCGTCCTGAGCATATATGTGGCTAATGAATATATAATTAAGTATTATCATTAAAATTTTCATAACCCATTATGTTCCTTTTTCTGTTATGCTTTGTTTCACAATCAGTATATCAGTATACCTGTAAATGATATCATCACTGCACCATAGCAAGTGACTTGAGAATAGAAGGATCTCATACTCACTCTTACCTTGGATCATTTGAAGCAAGTTACTGTTCTGGGTATATGCTCCTCTCATTTAGCTAATAATCTACAATTAGCCAAAACACTATTGTGTCTAAGGAATGTAATGTTTGTACATAATAGTGAGTTGTAATAAACATGTGTTGGACTCTTCAATATCATGATTCTGCATCTACTTTTTTTACGTGACAGGGTATAATATGACCATTACCACATTGGCTAATACACACGGTTGCCATATTAGCATTGGTAGCCACCTTAAAAAGACTCAAAAAGTCTGGTGCTGAAAAAGCACACCCAGTCAGGCAGCATCCGAGAAGCAAGAGAGTTGACATTTCGAGCATGACTTTTTCATCAGGATTGTATAGGGGGCCCAAGGGGCCTAACAAAAAAATAGGAGGGGGTGGGACTGGGAGAAGGTAGATGGGAATGTGAAAGGTAGATGAAGGTGGGCGAAGGGGTCGATGGTGATATGTTAGAGTGGAGGGTGGAATAGTTAGGTGAGAAAGAAGATGGGCATGTAGGACAGTTGAAGTTGGCGGTGCTGAGTTAGAAGGATGTATCTGGGATAAGGTGGGTAAAGGTGGGGAGGGAGATGAGGAAACTGGTGAAATTAACTTTGATCTCGTGTGGTTGGAAGGTCCCAAGGCAGGGTCCTGTGTAAGCTCATGCTCAAAATGTCCACTGTCTTGCTCCTCGGATGTTGCCTGACAGGCTGTGCTTTTCCAGCACCACACCTTTTGACTCTGATCTCTAGCATCTGCAGACCTGCCTTTTTCCATTTTAAAAAGACTCCAGTACGTCGGAGATAGATATTTGGAAACCTAAGACCGAGCAGACAACAGCAATGAGCAACAGAAACTTCTTAAGCAGCATCATATTCTAAGGGTACAGACAACTGTGCCATTATATAACCATCAAAACAATGGATAACTTATTACTTGATTAGAATATAAGTCTCCATGTTAGGTAAGGTATGTATGAGTATTGAATACATATGATGGCTAGCATGTGGCTCTGTCTACTGACCAGGGACAATCAATATTTTCAATGATTATACTCAATGACTAGTGAATGCATGTGAGGCATGTCAAATGTATCAACTCCGGTAGCAGAGGGAGCTTTTACAATCACATGATGTTCAATTCACTCCTTGAACAGAAGTGGCAACAGAAGGTATACTGAGTACTTGGCGAAGACTTTTTTTATTGTGATGGATTACTTCTTTAAACCTCTAACTGACTTAGCAACATAAGTGTGACCATCATTGATACGATTCAGTTTATTCACTGTCCTGGATCAAATAATGTCTGACAACAGACTGTGACACACTCGCAAATCATTTTAAGACATGGGTGCTAAGCAGTAAGTGAACCAAATCACATCATCATCTCACTATCCATGCTCAAGTGGCCTGGCAGAACATAATGCATACATTATTGAATTATTGATCTTACAGCTATTGAGAACAAAATCAGTTTTTGTGTTGATGAATTTTCAGAATTAACTTTCACTGCTGTCTTGGGATAGAGATATCCCAAAATTAATGACACTCTGAGAGAAGAAATGTCCCCTTTTTTCATTGTTAAATAGGAGACTTCCATAGTGATTTGAATAAGGTCATCCAGGTGGAGCTCATAGAATATGAGTTCCCTGATTGGGTTTGTTAATCTGGTCCAGTCAGGGAGGCCTGGCTGACAGATGTTAACAGGAGTGTATCACGCAGCATTGTCTCTTGTTGAGAAGGGCACTGCTTGTCACTGGCCACTTGGGTGTTTCTTTTCTTCCTGATGGTGGAAACTGAATAAAGATTCGTACACCTTGTGTCTTTCACTGTGTCCCACACCTGCACACACACAACATGGGTGCTGGGGGAAAAAATAAGCATTACCGCAATTAGGTGGTAGTGTGGGTGTAACAAAAAGAAACTGACAGGGAATTAAAAAAAACAAAAACAGGAGTGTTAGAGATTCTGTTCACTCTGAGAGCTGGCTCTGAAAGAAAAAAGAGTGTACCATCCAGCATTGCCTTTTGTTGAGAAGGACACTGCTTGTCACTGGCCACTCTGGTGTTTCCTTTCTTCCGGGTAGTGGAAAATAAATAAAGATTGACACACTTGTTGTTTTTCACTGTGTCCGACACGTGCACACATGCGACATGGGTGCTGAGGAAAAACAAGCACTACTACTGTTCGGCAGTAGTATGGGGGAGAAAAATAAAAAACAAATAACAGGAGCATGTCACGCAGCATTACCCTTTGATGAGAAGGGCACTGCTTGTCACTGACCACTCTGGTGTCTCCTTTCTTCCTGGTGGTGGAGTATAAGTAAAGATTTATGCACTTGTTGTTCTTCACTGTGTCCTGCATCTGCAAACACACACAACATGAGTGCTCGAGAAAAATAAGCACTACCGCTGTTAGGTGATAGTGTGGGGGAGTGAAAAAAAAACAAGAGTGTCCAAAAAAAAATTCACGAGAGTGTCAGAGGTCCTGTTGACTCTGAGAGCTGGCTCTGAGGAAGCTGGATCAGTATCAAGGTTTTTCCACATGGAAATAAAGGATGACTTCGTGATGGGATACTAGCCTCTAATGAGTTGTTTCAACTCCTGTTCGTTTTCTTTAATTCTTTCATGAGGTGTCGGTCTCACTGTCTTAGCCAGCGTCTATTTTCCATCCCTAGTTGTCATTGAGAAGCTAATGGTGAGCTGACTTCTCGAACTACTGCATTCCATTCGATTTAGAAAAACCATAATATCATTCGGGAGGATTTTGACCCAGCAACACTGAAAGAATTATGATACCTCATTAAAACATATAGGATTCTTAAGCGGCTTGAATATGTAAAAGTTGGCAGGATGTTCACCCTCATCAGAGAGTCTAGGACCAAAGGGCATAGTCTGAGAATATAGAGGCCCCAAAGATGAGATGAGGAGGAATTTATTCTCTCAGAGGGTTGTGAATCTTTGGAACTCCTTGCCATAGAGAGCTGGGCAGAGTCCTTGTACAGATTTAAGTCTGAGACAGATAGATTCTTGATCAGTCAGGCAATCAAGGGTTATGGGGAAAAGGCAGAAAAGTGGATGAGGAATGTCGGATCAGACATGATTTTTTGAATAGAGGCTGAATAGCCTATTATACTTCCTTTTTAAAATCATCTTATGGTTGTAGTTCCAGATCAAGATGGTGGAAAAGCTGGAAGTGAACTTACATGGAGTGATGATTCCATGTATTTGCTGCCCTTATCCTTCTTGGTTGTGATGGTTGTGGGTTTGGACATTCTGTCTTAACAGCCTTGGTGAATTTCTGATGTGTACCTTGTAGATGGTACACACTGACTATCAGTAATGGAGGAAGTGAATGTTTGTATACATGGGACCAATCAAATGGCTGTTTTGTTCTGGTTTGTTTCAAGCATCTTGAGTGTTGTTGGAGCTGCATTTATTCAGGCAAGAGGCAAGTATTCCATTGTGCTCCTGACTTTGGCTTTACAAATGGTGGACAGGCTTTGGGGATTCAGGAGGTAAGTTATTTGCTGCAGGATTCCTGTTGACAAAGTGTTCTGTTTTGTTGAAGGTGGACATTACCTGGCACTTGCAAAGTGAGAATGGTAGTAGACACTTAACAGCCCAAGCTGGGATATTATCGAGGTCCTGCTACATGTGAACACTGACTTCTTCTGTTTTGGAGCAATCATGAATGTTATTGAACGTTATGAAATCACCAGCAAGCACCGAAATTTAAAAAATTGGAGTAGTAGTTTACCATTCAGCCTTTAAATCTGCACCACTATCCCTTATGATCAGAGTTGAGCATCCGACTCAGTCCCTGCTTTGCCGTCATATCCTTTGCTCCATTTAGCCTCAAGAGCTATATACAAACCTTTTTGAAATCACAAGAAGTTTTGGCTTTGACTGCTTTCTGGGGTAGTGAATTTCACAGGCTGACCACTCTCCGAGTGAAGAGATTTCATCTCATCTCAGCCCCAAATAGTTTATCCTGTACCTTTAGTTTGTGACCACTGGATCTAGATCCTCTGCAATCCGAAGACCCCTTCCTGCATCTAACCACCCATTTCTGACCTTATGATGAAAAGAAAGTCATCAATGTAGTAACTGTAATTGTTTGGGCCTTGAACATTCCTCTGAGGAAACCCTGAAGTCTGAGATGACTCACCACTGTCAAGTACAACTATTTTTCCTTATATTAGGCATGACTCCAACCACTGAAAACCCCAACATTGTTAGTCAAATGCCCCTTTAATTTCAAGGCTATTCAATCCTCCAGCATCAAGTTTAGTTCATTTGTTCATGTTTAGTCTGTGGCTGCAGTGACGTCAAGAGCCAAGTAGTCTCTATGGAAACCAAATGGAGTATTCATGAGCAGGTTATTCCTTTGCAAGTGCTGCTCAATAGCCCTATCAATGACTCCTTGCATTAATTTTTCTAATTATCAAGAGTTGACAGATTGTATAGGAAATGGCTGGATCGGATATTTCCTGCTTTATTTGCATTGGATGCCAGTAATGCTTGTAACTATTCTGGAATAGCTTGGCTAGTGTTCTGGAAAATAATTCTTGACAAGAATTATTTGCAATATCCAGTGTCTTCAGTTATTTCTTGATATTATATGGGGTAAATTGAATGTTTTTGAAAATTTGCTTCTCTGATGCCAGGAGTCTCAATAAGAAATTGAGATGAATCATCCTCTCTGCACTTCTGGCTGAAGATGATGGCAAAAATTGTCCTTTGCACACTCGCTGAGCTCTTCTATGTTTCACAAATCCCACAGGGTATTTGTGAAAACCTCACTTACAAATAGTTCTTTAATAGTACACTATTCACAATTGATGTGACGGGACAGCACAGCTCAGATCTGATCCATTGTTTGTGGAATCACTTAGTGCTGTCTGCAGATGTCTCCACTCTTTGGTAAGCAAGTAGCCCTGTGTACTCACTTCATTAGGTTAACACCTTTTGGCATGCCCTCCTCCACTCTTTGTGAATGATTGTTTGATTGCTCAGCTTGACGCTAATGTGAAACGTGCCGTAGAATAGTAGAATTGGGAATGTATTGTAACCATCCAATAACCCTTGAGCACATTGGCAGTGACACGGAACATGAAGACTGGACTGTGCAGCTGTCATGGCAGACATATTTGCAAGAGGTAGATTGGTGAAGATGATATCAAGCAGATTTTTCCATCTTGTTGTTTCACTCATCACCCGTTGAAGACTCAAGCAAATAGCTATGAACTTTAGTACTTGACCAGCACAGTCAGATCTTGTGTTATTGAGCCACTCTTCTGATGAAAGTTTATGTCCCCTTCCTCGAGTGTGTTTTGTGCCCCTTGTCACCTTCAGTGTTTCCTCAAAGTGTTCAAAATGGAACAGGGGTGATGGATCAGATGAGTGAGCTCATAGGTGGTAATCAGTAAGAGTTCTCCTTGCCAGATGCCATGAGAAGTCAATGTTGAGGACTCCTTCCTGACTGTATGCCATTGTGCTATCATCCTCTGGTGAGTCTGTGATGAAAGGATAGTTTTGGTTGTTACACTACCAGAAAGGTGTACTGTAGAGGTTTGACGAGATTACAGAAAATGTTCATCAGGATGTTGCCTGATTTGGAGGGTATTCCCTATGAGGAGAGTCTAGACAAGCTTGATTTCAGTTGAACATTGGAGGCTGAGGCATCAGAGTCTATTTCCCAGTGTAGATAAAGTAGAGGCATAGGTTTATTAGAATCACTAATGAGTGTACATAACATTCAAATATATCATAAGTTTGAAGCTGCTGCAAGCTGGTATTATGATTGACTTGCTGCTGACATTATCTCTATCTCTCAAGTTGACAAAAGAAAACCAAAGTTTTGTATCCTGCCTAATTAAGTACAAAAAAATTTGCCAGTGCTTGAAAATTGCAGCTATGAAGAATAGGTAAGGATTGTTTGGTTTAGGATAGAGGAAATTAAAGGGTGACTGAATTGAAGTGAACAAAATCACAATGGGTTTGGTATAGTGAACAAAGAAGACTTGTTTTCATTAGAGGAGTCAATTACCAGATTTATGGTTATGCATAGAAGTATTAGAGGGGAAATGTAGGACTTTAAACTTCTGAGTTGGGGGGAAGGGAAAGTGAAAGCGACAGGGAATATGGAGTTAAATGGAAAGATAAGCGGCAGGATAGCATATGTGCAGGCAGATTTAAACTTGAGACAGACTGGGAATGCAGCAAAAAGAAAGGATAACTTAGGACATCTTATGACTCCCAATATCTCTAATGATAAGAAAGTTAGCATTAAGGCTCTTTGCCTGAATGCTCGTAGCATTCGTAACAAAGCAGACGAACTAATGGCACAGATCATCGTGAATGATTATGATGTGGTAGGCATCACAGAGACGTGGTTACAGGGGGGGTCAGGACTGGCAGTTAAACATCCAAGGGTTTTCAACTTATCGAAAAGACAGGGAGGTGGGCAGAGGGGGTGGGGTTGCCTTGTTAGTTAAGAACAAAATTAAATCTATGGTGCTGAATGACATAGCGTCGGATGATGTGGAGTCTGTGTGGGTGGAATTGAGGAACTACAAAGGCAAAAAAACCATAATGGGAGTTATGTACAGACCTCCTAACAGTGGTCAGGACCAGGCGCAACATGTACCGGGAAATAGAGAAGGCATGTCAGAAAGGCAAGGTCACAGTGATCATGGGAGACTTCAATATGCAGGTGGACTGGGTAAATAATGTTGCCAGTGGATCCAAAGAAAGGGAATTCATGGAATGCTTACAGGATGGCTTTTTGGAACAGCTTGTCATGGAGCCCACAAGGGAGCAGGCTATTCTGGACATAGTGCTATGTAATGAACCAGACTTTATAAAAAATCTTAAAGTAAGGGAACACTTAGGAAGCAGCGATCATAATATGGTAGAGTTGAGTCTGCAGTTTGAAAGAGAGAAGGCAAAATCGGATGTAATGGCGTTACAGTTAAATAAAGGTAATTATGAGGGCATGAGAGAGGAACTGACGAAAATAGACTGGAAGCAGAGCCTAGCAGAGAAGACAGTAGAGCAAAAATGGCAGGAGTTTGTGGGTAAAATTGAGGACACTGTACAGAGGTTCATCCCCAAGAAGAGAAAGATTATCCGGGGAGGGATGAGACAGCCATGGCTGACAAAGGAAGTCAGGAAATCTATCAAAGAAAAAGAGAGAGCCTATAAAGTGGCCAAGAGCACTGGGAAATCAGAAGATTGGGAAGGCTACAAAAACAAACAGAGGATAACAAAGAAAGAAATAAGGATCAAATATGAATGGAAGGCTAGCCAGTAATATTAGAAATGATAGTAAAAGTTTCTTTCAATACATAAGAAACAAATGACAGGCAAAAGTAGACATTGGGCCACTTCAAACTGATGCTGGAAGCCTAGTGATGGGAGATAAGGAAATAGCAGGAGAACTTAATAAGTACTTTGCGTCAGTCTTCACAGTGGAAGACATGAGTAATATCCCAACAATTAAAGGGAGTCAGGGGGCTGAGTTGAGTATGGTTGCCATTACAAAAGAGAAAGTGCTCGAAAAGCTAAAAGGTCTTAAAATTGATTAATCTCCTGGCCCTGATGGGTTACATCCTAGAGTTCTGAGGGAGGTGGCTGAGGAAATAGCAGAGGCGTTGGTTGAGATCTTTCAAAAGTCACTGGAGTCAGGGAAAGTCCCGGATGATTGGAAGATCGCTGTTGTAACCCCCTTGTTCAAGAAAGGATCAAGGCAAAAGATGGAAAATTATAGGCCAATTAGCCTAACCTCGGTTGTTGGTAAAATCTAGAATCTATCATTAAGGATGAGGTTTCTAAATTCTTGGAAGAACAGGGTCGAATTAGAACAAGTCAACATGGATTTACTAAGGGGAGGTCATGCCTGACAAACCTGTTGGAATTCTTTGAAGAGGTGACAAGTAGGTTAGACCGGGGAAACCCAGTGGATGTGGTCTACCTAGACTCCCAAAAGGCCTTTGATAAGGTGCCACACGGGAGGCTGCTGAGCAAGGTGAGGGCCCATGGTGTTCGAGGTGAGCTACTGGTATGGATTGAGGATTGGCTGTCTGACAGAAGGCAAAGAGTTGGGATAAAAGGTTCTTTTTCGGAATGGCAGCCGGTGACAAGCGGTGTCCCGCAGGGTTCAGTGTTGGGGCCGCAGCTGTTCACAATATATATTAATGATCTGGATGAAGGGACTGGGGCATTCTAGCGAAGTTTGCCGATGATACAAAGTTAGGTGGACAGGCAGGTAGTACTGCGGAAGTGGGGAGGCTGCAGAAGGAGCTAGACAGTTTGGAGGAGTGGTCCAGGAAATGGCTGATGGAATTCAATGTGAGCAAATGCGAGGTCTTGCACTTTGGAAAAAAGAATAGGAACATGGACTACTTTCTAAATGGTGAGAAAATTTGTAAAGCCAAAGTACAGAGGGATCTGGGAGTGCTAGTTGAGGATTCTCCAAAGGTAAACATGCAGGTTGAGTCCGTGATTAAGAAGGCGAATGCAATGTTGTCAATTATCTCAAGAGGGTTGGAGTATAAGAGCACTGTTGTGCTACTGAGACTTTATAAAGCTCTGGTTAGGCCCCATTTGGAGTACTGTGTCCAGTTTTGGTCCCACACCTCAGGAAGGACATACTGGCACTGGAGCGTGTCCAGCGGAAATTCACACGGATGATCCATGGAATGGTATGTCTAACATATGAGGAACGGCTGAGGATCCTGGGATTGTATTCATTGGAGTTTAGAAGATTAAGGGGAGATCTAATAGAAACTTACAAGATAATACATGGCTTGGAGAGGGTGGACGCTAGCAAATTGTTTCCGTTAGGCGAGGTGACTAGAACCCGTGGACACAGCCTTAGAAGTAGAGGGGGTAAATTCAGAACAGAAATGCGGAGACATTTCTTCAGCCAGAGAGTGGTGGGCCTGTGGAATTCATTGCCACAGAGTGCAGTGGAGGCTGGCATGCTAAATGTCTTCAAGGTAGAAATTGATAAATTCTTGATGTCACAAGGAATTAAGGGCTACAGGGAGAATGCGGGTAAGTGGAGTTGAAATGCCCATCAGCCATGATTGAATGGCGGAGTGGACTCGATGGGCCGAATGACCTTATTTCCGCTCCTATGTCTTATGGTCTTATGGTCTTAAAATCTTTGTCACCCAGAGGGCGGTGGGTATCTGCAATTTGCTGCTTAGTTTGATCATTGAGATGGAAATTCTCAACTCATTTCAAAAGAACCTTGACCTGCACCTGAAATGTTGTAACCTGCAAGGCTACAAAGCAGTCTTTTTAATTATTCACTTGTGGTTTGTAGCAATCACTGACTGGCTACTATTTATTATTTGTCCCTCATGTTGTTGAGAAGGTGCTGGTGAGGTGCCTTCTTGAACTGCTGCAGTCCATTGCTGTAAGGATGCAGACTCAGAATTCCCTTAGGGAGGAATTTCTAGGATTTTGACAAAGCAACCATGAAGGAAAGGTGATTTGTTTCTAAGTCAGGATGGTGAGTGACTTGGTGTGTAATTGCAAGTGTTAATATTCCATTAAAACTGCTGTCCTTGTCTTTCTTGGTGGAAGGGGACGCGGGTTTGGAATTTGCAGTCTGAAAACCCCACACAGAGGACATTTTGCTCCCTTGCCATCATCAGTGCTTTCTCCAAGTATTGTTCAATATGTAGGAGTACTGATTCGTCAGCTGCGGAATGATAGTACATGGCGATCAACAGGAAGTTTTCTTGCCCATGTTTAATCTGAAGCCATACAATTTCACGGTGCCTGGAGTCAATGTTGAGGACTTCCATGACAATTCGCTCCCAAATATGCCACCACCTCTGCTGGATCTGTCCTGCCGGAGGGACAGAACATACCCAGGAATGGTGACTGTGGTATCTGGATCATTAATTGTTGAAAAGTCAGACTAGAATGGATGAGTGGTCTATTTAGTCAGAGCAGGGACAATAGCCTGAATATCCTTTATCAGTGCTGTAACTTTGCTTCTTTAGGTTTATGTCACCCTGCTAACCATGTTTCCTGATCTTGGAAATATCTCTAGGTGTGCTTTTACCATTGCCTTGTACAGTTGTAGTAAAATTTCTCTCCTTTCCCTCTGCACAAAAGGTTACAAATCCATTTGCTTACATGACTACTTGCTATATCTTCATTCTAACTTTTGGTGATTCAAATACAGGGACAGCTGGATCCATCTGTACTGCAGCATTTACAATCTGCTCAGGTAAATATTTTGCTTTTCTCTTCTTCCTGTCAAAGTGGACAGTTCACATGTTCATGTAATACCAGTAAAATACTGTAAATGCTCGCAAACTAATACGAACACAGAAAATGCTGGTGAAGTTCAAAAAAGCCTGGAAGCATCTTTGGAGAGAGAAACAGTGTTAACATTTTGTGCTTGGTATGAATTCTTCACAAGGTGAGAATATAGCAGAATGCTCACCCTTTTCCGGAAATATTTGAAAACACTCAAAAAACTTTGCACCATTCAGGACTTGTAGCCCATTATCTGAGACTCCATCCACTACTTTTAATGTTCAGTGCCTTCACCACTAAGGCACAGTGACAGCAGTATGTACCATGCACGGCTGCACGGCAGCAATTTGCGAATGCTCCTTCAACACCACCTTCCAAACCCCAACCTCTATGATGCAGAAGGACAAGGGTAGCAGATGAATGGAAACATCGCCATCCTGACTTGGAATTATGTTGTTGTTCCTTTACAGTCATTGGGTCAACATCCTAGACCTCCCTTATAAACAACACTGTGGACATTGCTATATCCCAGATATGGCAGCATTTCAAGAAGGCATCTCACTGCCTCTAACTTTGGGACAATTAGGGATGGGCAGTAATTGCTAGCCAAGTGAGTGATTCCCACATATCCTCAAATAAAAACAAATTTCAACAAATTGTCCATCGAGCTGCTTCTTTGAGAACAGGTGGCTCAATGATATAATGGAGTGGCAGCAAAGTAGGAAGAATGGGAGCAGGCTATATACTCCAAATGCCACAACATTTAGTAACATTCTGCCCCATGTGCGCAAACATTTACGTGTCAAGATCAACCTGCATAGTCACAAAAAGACCTACTGCAGAAATTACATAAGAAATGAGCAAGAGTCCAATAGAAGAAAGCAAAGAGAAAACTAAACTGAATTACTTACATCACTGGGAAGCAGTGAAACATTTATAGTCATTTTCTGGCATAAACGACCAATGTATCCTTTGACTTTCAGAGCAAATACTTCATAAGTTGTGGTTACAATTAAGAAATTATCATAATTCTTACTGAAGAATCAACTATTTACCACCTTCGATGGTAGTCCCTTCACTATCAAAGCACAATAGCAGCAGTGCATACCTTCTGTTTTGGACCATAACACCATAAAAGATAGGAACAGGAGTAGGTCACTGGGACCCTCAAGTCTGCTACACCATTCAATAGGATCAGGCTGATCCAACATTCCTGGCATCTACTTTCCTGCCCTTTCCCCATAACCTTTGATTCTCTTACTGATCAAGAATCAATCTCAGCCTTAAATATACACAAGGACTCTATCCCCACAGCTCTCTGTGGCAAGGAGTCTCAAAGACTCAAAAACATCAAAGCAAAGAAATTTCTCATTTCTCAGTATTAAATTTTCATCCCTTTATTTTGAGATAAAACTAGTCCTTGACTCCCATGAGGGGAAGCATCCTCTCACCATTTATCCTGTCAACCCCGAATAATCTTATATATCTGAATGAGATCACCTATCATTCTTTAAACTCCACTGAGTAAAATCCCAATCTCCATAGCCTTTACCCATAAGACAATCCTTCCATACTGAGGATCATCCTAGCGAAACTTCTTTGAACTGCCTCCAATGAAATGATAGCTTTCCTTAAATAAGGATACCAAAACTGCTCACAGTGATCCAGATATCAATTTTGTACAGTTTTGGTAAGACTTCCCTACTCTTATCCTCCATCCCTTTGAAATAAGAATCAACATTCCATTAGTGTGCCTGATTACCTACTGTATTTGTCTGATAGTTTTCCATGTTTTGTGCACAAGTACCCCCAAGTCCCTTTGTGATGCAGCTTTCTGCAATTTTTTTCCATTTAAATAATATTATTTTCAATTGTTCTTGCTTCCAAAATGAACAACTTTGCATTTTACCACATTATACTAATTTGGCAACTTTTAAAACTATCAATATCTCTCTTTAAACTGTTGGCATCTATCTCACAACCTGCCTTTCCACTGATTTTAGTGTTGTCTGCAAATTTAGCTACAGTACATTCACCTCCTTCCTCCAAGTCATGAATACATATTGTAAGTTGTTGCAGTCCAAGCACTGATCCCTGTGGAACCCTACTGCTCATGAATCACCTACCTGAAATAGAACTCCTTATCCCCACTCAATGTTTCCTGCATGAGTCAATTCTCTACCCACGTCAAGATAGTACATCCAACACCTCAGCAACTCACTAACACTCTTTGAATAGCACCTTCCAAACTACAACCTTTAGGAGTTAATGGAAATAAATGACAAGAGTTATGTAAGATAATGGGAATGTTGTGAGTTAAGGAGTGGGGAGTAGCTTTTGGGGTGACCTCACGTTCATCGAGGGCTGATGAGTATGGCATTAAATTAGTTGATATATGTTTGAATGAGAGTTTCAGAAAAAGATGAGCTAAGACCATGACAAAGTTGGACATTGTTCTGGCTGTGGAAATAGGCACTTTTGTTGATGGTATGAATTTGACATTGGAACAACATCTCTGAATAAAATGTGATGCCCAGTTTGCCAACGAACTGGCTTAATTTCAGGCTATTACCCGAGAGGGTTGGAGTCAATAGCTGGAAAATGGAGTTTGGAGCAGGGATTCTCAAGAATGACTTGTATTTTAGATGAAATTTATGCTTTTTTAATAATGGATGTGGGACAAGCAGTCTAATAGTTCAGCAGCAATGGAAGAGTGATGAAGGGGGTCAACCAACTCAAAATGTGGTGGACAAGCATTTCTTGGTATAAGATCTTGAATGCAACCTACCCCCTCCCCAATATGCTGTTTGCTTTTGCTATTCTTCGCTCTTCCCCCCCCCCCCCCCCCCCCCCAAGTGGTGTTCCTCACATCATGAACTGGCTACCTTACCTTGCCCATGTTTGAACTGAAGTTTGAGATTTCATGAGGTTCAAAAATAATGTTGGGACCAATTAGGGCTACCCCCCCCACCCCCCCCCCCCCCGCCCGCCCCCCCCCCCCCCCCCCCCCACTCTATCCCCAACTTTGCTGGTATTGTACATAGGAGAAAGTGAGGTCTGCAGATGCTGGAGATCAAAGTTGAAACTTTATTGCTGGAACAGCACAGCAGGTCAGGCAGCATCCAGGGAACAGGAGATTCGACGTTTCGGGCACAGGCCCTTCTTCAGGAATGAGCAGAGAGTGTTCAGCAGGAGAAGATAAAAGGTAGGGAGGAGGGACTTGGAGGAGGGGAGTTGGAAATGTGATAGGTGGAAAGAGGTCAAGGTGAGGGTGATAGGTCGGAGTAGGGTGGAGGCGGAGAGGTCAAGAAGAAGACTGCAGGTCAGGAAGGCGGTGCCGGGCTGGAAGGATCCGGCTGAGACAAGGTGGGGGGAGGGGGGATGAAGAAACTGGTGAAGTCCAAGGATATCAAAGGATAGTAATTGAGGTGCTCTGGATATTAGCTGAAGGGTCTGACAATGTCAGGATATAATTACATTTACCTGTTTGCAATTTTGTTACAAGCCAGTAGAGAGGAGAATACTGCATTGCTGAGTTCACTAAGTTTAATAAGCTGTAGTCTAGCCATTATTTAATGCCCATTATATAGTGATTGGTGATTATGATAAACCATAGTCACTTTTACTGATGCCAGCTATTCATTTCCTGATTGTTTCTAAACTGTACTCAAATTCTTTTAGTGGGGTATACACTTTAGTTAAATTAGTCCAGGCTTTTGGTTTCGTAGTTCTGTGGTATAATCATTTCACTACCATACACTTGTTGTAAATAGACACTCCCTGAGGTCAGATTAGATGTTATGAGCAGCCTGAAGTCAATTAAACTGAGATTCAATTTCTCTCTAAATTGACATCTACTTAAAAAAGATGTCTTAAGTGTGCCAGACATATGCTAGGCAGAAAGTTTCAACATATATAGTTGTCAATATATTAACACATTCATAATTAATGCACTCCAACCATTGATTTTGAAATATTTCACTCTTTATCTACTGCTGATGTCTTTATCCACATGGCAGAAGTAGGCATTTCAGACAAATGCATTAACATATCTGCATCCAATATCAACCTCATTTTCTATTTCCCAACAAAAAATCAATTCTTCTATTTTATAAATGTCTCCAAGATAATATCTCAATGAGAAATTAATAATCTAGGCTTTACTAAATCATCCATGGCACCAGAATGTGACAACCCATATTCATTTGTATAAGTGAGTGACAGAAATGACGTTAACATAAAACAAAGATTTCTGGATTCTGCAGATCTGAAACAAACAAAAGCACAAATAGTTGGAGAAACTCAACAGATCTGGCAGCACCTGTGGAGAAACAATAGAACTAATATTTTGAATCTGGTGACTCTTCAGGAATTATTTTGTTGGAGAGAGTAAACCTGAATTCAACTAATTTCTCACAAGATGCCTTAACATAGTCCCAGGTGGAAAGTACATGTGTTTTTGCATTTTTGTGCTAGGTGGATGCAACTGGTGCTTTGTAGATATAAAAATAAGTTTGAAATATCAGTTTGTGGGATGGATAAATGACAGATGCAGCATCTATTCCCCACACTATCATGATTTTATGGTGGGGGTTGGGAAGCTGAGGAACATGAAGAAAGTCCTTCAAGTGTCAAGAGCTACCCAAGAGGAAACCTTGATACAGATCCATACCCACATCACTTGTTGCCACCAGCATAATCTCATTTTAACTTTACCATCATTCAAACTAAACTGGAATAAATGGCTCTGAATTGTATCTTAAAGTAGCACCTGCTGCCCCGGAAATGACCAGGTCAAACAAGCAAGTTCACACCAAAATGCCAGGGATGCTTGAGCCAATCCTTTAGATCTTCAGAACGGGATATCTCAGTCTGCAACTCAAATTGTGAATGTAAACCTACCCATTCAGGTGGATCATGAAATCATACAACACAGAAAGAGACCTTTTGGTCCAACTCATCCATGTAGACCAGACGTTCAAATCTGACCTAGTCCCATTTGCCACCATTTGGCTGGTATCCCTCTAGATCCTTCCTATTCATGTACATGTCCAGATGCCTTTAAAATGTGGTAATTGTACCGGCCTTCACTAATTCCTCTGGCAGTTCCTTCCATACAGGCACTGTCCTCTGGATGAAAAAGTTACACCTCAGGTCCTTTTAAAATCTTTCCACTCTCACCTTAGACCTATGCCTTCTAATTTTGGACTCTCCTACCCGAGGAAAAAGATCTTTGCTATTCATCAAATGCATGCCCCTCATGATTTTATAAACTTTGATAAGGTCACTCCTCAGTCTTTAATGTTCCAGCGGAAAAAAGCCCCAGCCTATTCAACCTCTCCCTATAGCTCAAACCCTCCAGTACCAGCAACATCCTTGTAAACCTTTTCTGCACCCTCTCAAGTTTGATAACATCCTTCCTATAGAAGGTATGTTAATTAATTCAAGTATTCACAAATTTTAAAAGTTTGAATCCTGTTTTAAGTATCCTGACTTGAACTAAATGTTCTCTGCAGGCTGTGTAAATGTAAATTGGCATATGCTTCTTCACAGTAAAAACCAAAGATGCTTACAGCTAAGTACTTAAAAGGAGTAGTTTCTTTACGCATGAGGCTTGTTAACATACGGAACAGGCTACCAGCTCAAGCAATGTGTGCCAACTCGCTTAAAATGATCTTATTGCAAATAGCTGCATGCCTGAGGTGTGAGGGAAGTGAACACAGTCTGTGCAAGAAAAAAAAAGTAAATGATTGAAGAGCAACATTGTTAGCCATATGGTTATAAGTTCCTAAACCTATCTCTGCACTTATTATTAGGCAAGTACAAGGTTACAGAGTCATTACATTTGAAAATAGCACAAACATGTTGGATTTTGTGCCACTTTGTTTTCTTCATTGTCTGCAACAGCGTTTATTGCCTATTCAAAGTTGTCCTGGAGAAGATGGTGGTGAGCTTCCTTGAACCATTGTGATTCATTAGGGAAAGTAGACCCACAATATGATGTGGAGGGAGCTCCAGGATTTTTAACCAGTGACACTAAAGGAACAACATTATATTTCCAAGCCAGGATGGTGAATGTCTTGAAGGGAAACTTGCAGATGATGGTACTCGCATGCACTGGTCCTTCTAGACAGGAACGGCTGCGGATTTAGAAGATGGCGACTAAGGAGTCTTGGTGAATTTTTGCAATGTATTTATAGATGGTACACACTGCTGCTACTTAGCTTTTGTAGTGGAGGGGGTGAATGCTGGTGGATGTGGTGCCAATCAACCAGCCTGTTTTATCCTGGAAAGGAGGGTTCTTGTGACATAGTGATCAGAAACATAGAAATATCAAATTTTACAGTACAGAAAGAAGCTATTTGACCCATTATGACTCTACTGGCTCCCAAAAGAACTGCGAATGGCTGTGAATGAATTTGTTCGGCTTCAATGGGAAATTATGCTTGATTAGCATTGATTACTTTTCTGGACAGCTTTAATTTAAATAATTGTGTATTATATTATTAAAAATGTCAGTAAATATCAAGAGTTTCTTTTTCAGCTCATAGAATTTCATTTTATTGGCTTTTATTGGTAGAGGAATTGAGTTCCGGAGTCCTGAGGTCATGATGCAGTTGTATAAGACTCTGGTGCGGCCGCATCTGGAATATTGTGTGCAGTTTTGGTCGCCATACTATAGGAAGGATGTGGAGGCACTGGAACGGGTGCAGAGGAGGTTTACCAGGATGTTGCCTGGTTTGGAAGGAAGATCGTATGAGGAAAGACTGAGACACTTGGGGCTGTTTTCATTAGGGAAAAGAAGGTTTAGGGGTGACTTGATTGAGGTGTACAAGATGATTAGGGGGTTAGATAGGGTTGACAGTGTGAACCTTTTCCCGCGTATGGAGTCGGGTATTACAAGGGGGCATAGCTTTAAATTAAGGGGGGGGGTAGATATAGGACTGAAGTTAGGGGTAGGTTCTTCACTCAGCGAGTCGTAAGTTAATGGAATGCCCTGCCAGTAGCAGTGGTGGACTCTCCCTCTTTATGGGCATTTAAGTGGGCATTGGATAGGTATATGGAGGATAGTGGGTTAGTATAGGTTAGGTGGGCTTGGATCGGCGCAACATCGAGGGCCAAAGGGCCTGTACTGCGCTGTATTCTTCTATGTTCTATGTTCTATGTTCTAAAGTTGTTTCTGGAAACAACCTATATTTTGCAAATAAAAACCTCAAATACTTTGCTCAAAGTAATGGATTCCAACATTTCATAAGTTTGCCAAGTTATCCTCAGTCAAGTAGTAGAGCTGAAGATGAAGTTAGAACTATAAAATCCCTTGTGAAAAAGAATTAAGATTTTCAGCGAATTGCTAAACTACAGTTCCACTCCATTACTGTAATGGACTCGCACATTCTTGATTCATGATGAAAAGAAAACTCAAAACCTAATTTCCTAATCTCACTAAAACATTTCCAAGGTTACAAACGGAATACTATCAGAGGTCAAGGCAAGTGAAATTCTTCAGAAATTCTACAGCAATCAACAAGCCCAGAATTATAATGAAAACTAATGCACAAAGAACTTTCCAAAGCTGTGGAAAGTTCATGATGTATGGAATACATGAACAAAACAGGGAAGCTATGGTCATCCAGTGTGGCAAAAAATCAACAAAGGTCTTACATAATACATAGAGTTGAAGGTATTATCAGACAAAATAGAATAAAAACATGTACTCCAACATATCAAAGACATCTACACTGGGGTGAACTAGATATTGAATCTGATATGTGAGAGAAACAGGAAACCTCAGACTTTTAGGAAGATAATCCAAGTCAGGAATCCATTTCTACAAGACAGACTACAATTCCTTTAAGTCAGAAAGGAATACATTTTGGGAAGAGTCACAAATACTCTGACCTGACTGAATCTGTCAGAAATTTGAGGGAAGCTGGATTGTATGTAAATATAAATATATATATTTTTTAAAAATTATGTAATAAGTGAATAATAATTGGGATGAAGACTTAGGATAAGATGCTGCATCTGGATCTGAAAGAGTTAAGATCTAGAATATCAGTTTCAAAGAAGGGTCACTGGATACGAAACATTAACTCTACTTTTTCTTCATTGGTGCTGCTAGATGTGCTGAGTTTCTCCAGCAATTTCTGTTTCTATGTAATATCTGGAAGATGCACTGCAGACATTCACAAGGCTCCTTCAACAGCATCTTCATGACCATCATTACCTAACAGGACAAGGGCAGCAAACAAATGGGGACACTATTACCTGCAAGTTTCTGTCCAAGCTACTCACCATCCAGCTTGGAAACATGTTGTCTTTCCTTCACTATTGTTGACCCTATGTCCTGGAACTACTATCCGAATGACATCATGGATTGACTTAAACCAAATGGACTGCAGTGCTGAAAGAAGACAGCTCAACAACAACTTGTTGTTTGGGGGAAGCTGGATTGTATGTCAATATAAATATATATATATATATATATATTTTTTTTAAATTATGTAATAAGTGAATAATAATTACTTATTATTATTAACTGGAATTGGTAATAAGTGGAGGCCCACCCAGAAATGCTTACATCCCATTAATGCTTTAAAAAATCTACAGTGACAATATCACACAGTCACAAAGACAGAAGATACAGAAAGCTAGAGACAGCAGCAGTGAAGGGAGCAGCATTGAAGTTTTTGTTTGTAACCAGCTGGTCATGCCATAATGCAATAAACATCTAATTGTACCTGATTCTTGAGAGCACTACTAAGAAGTAGTTGACCACTCACCATAGACCACTACAGACGGGCAACAATGCTCACAAGAGTAATGGTGTTGAATGTCAAGAAGAGATGGTTAGATTCTCTCTTGTTGTAAGTGCTAATTGTCTGGCACTTATTTGCTATGAATGTTACTTGACATTTCTCAAAAAGACTGGAGGTTGACCAGCTCTTGGCACCTGCAGGAAAAGCCTGCTTCATTATTTAAGAAATTACAAATGGTACTGGACATTATATAATCATCAGTGAACATCCATACTTCTGACAGATGATTAGATGAGGCTGAGATGATTAGCCTCCAGCAACCTTCTTCATTTGTCATAGGTATGAGTCCAGCTAGCAGAGCATTTTTTCCCTCATTCCCACTGATTTTAATTGTGCTCAGGTTCCCTAATATCACACTTGGTGAAATGCAGCCTTGATGTCATCGCATCTCAAAACCTTTTTAGAATTTATAGAACATGAGGTAAATCATAAAAGCTGTGATTATATCATGCTGTACCACATCTTAAAAGCCAGTAGATTGAATGAAGAATGAAAGGCAAGAGGAGTCCAGAAGCCCCACAGTTTTGAAACATTAATAAGAATGACTCAGTATAGAAGATTGTACAATGAGTCGTGATTTTAACACTTATGCATTTACTAATCCAACAGAGCTCTGCTCAATAGCCAGGAAACGATGTAGGAGATTGAAAGCATGGCAACTTATTCAAAGTTAATTTCCTAACATCTATCCGATAAATAGCTATGAACATTTTGAGCTACTGGAACAAACCAAGCATTTAATTATTAGACTATACATCAATTGAATGTTTTATGTTGATTTGCTTTAAACTTTATTTCCATGTAGGCAGCTTACAATTCACTGCTGTACCAGGATTTAATTTATATCAGTTGGTATCTTACTGATTATAACTGCCCAGGTAACTGTACATCTATATTGTTAATGCAGAGTTCAGAGTTTTATTGTAAAAAATAAAAAAGTAAGATTACAATCCCCTGAAGCGTTTTAATAGGGCAGAAGGTTGGGCATAATATTAAAACAAAAATTGAAATAGTTCTGCAGATCCTCAGCCTCACAGAGCCAGTCTTCAGCCAATTTGATTCATTCCAATGATATCAAGAGACAGCTGAATGCATTTGTTTCTGCAAAGGATGGAGATCCTGACTGCTTAGGACTGGAGACTTGTGCTCCAAAACTTGCTGCATCCCACACCGAACTGCTCCAGTAAAGCTACAACATTGATGTGACACTGTGAAAAATTGCCCAGGCATGTCCTGTACATAATGATACTGATGATAGCACAATTTTCAGCAACATTAGAGACTGCATAGCTCAGTCAGTAGACTCTCAGAGTTTTCATTTGAGCGTTGCGGGTTCAAATTTCAGTGCATCCAAAGTGGCGAAATTTCGAGTCACTTACCTTCTGGGAGCTCGCTGATGAGACTGGTGGCAGGTTCTGAAAAACAGTGAGAACTCCAACTGTCTAATGCCTTGTCAGATCACAGGTGAAACTCTGCTTTAGGCTAGCATGGTGACTCAGTGATTAGCACTGCTGCCTCACAGTGCCAGGCTCTACTCGAGTGTGGAGTTTGCATATTTTCCCCGTGTCTGTGTGGGTTTCTTTCGGCTGCTCTGGTTTACTCCAACGATGTGCAGATTAGGTGAATTGGCCACGGGAAATGTGGGATTACAGGAATGGGGGTGGGTGTGGGTTGGATGCTCTTCAGAGGGTCAGTTTGGACTCAATGGGCCAAATGTTTGCTTCTACATTGGAGGGTTTCTATTTGAATAAAGAAGCAGTCCATGTTCAAATGCTCCTGGATGGAATTCTGAATTGAACTGGAAAGTTGCACAAAATATTTATTCCATAAAAGTGCCAGACAATAGCTATCTCTAATAAGAGAAAATCTAACTCCCTTTATTCCTTGACATTCAATGGCATGAGCATCACTGTAGCCCTGACTATTAGCATGTTGGAGGTTACAACTGTTCTTAAACACAAGAGATAATCTATTCTCTATTCGATCATAGGTTTGACTTACATAAAAACAGAAATTGCTTGAGAAAATCAGCAGGTCTGGCAGCATCTGTGAAGAGAAAGAAGACTTAATGTTTCAGGTTCAGTGACCCTTTGTGATAACTAGCCTAACTGTTTCTTAGCTGCTGTTTTCAATTCCTGATCCAGGAGTGTTATGCCCTCTTCCTTGAATATTTTAATGGCTAAGCTTAGACTTTCTCAGCTTTGAATGGATTCTAAGAAATCACATATGATTTTGAACTTCCAAACTAAAGCCTTACACCGAGTTAACCTGATAATAAATTTTCTGAACTAATTCCTTGCATCTCTATTCAACTAGGACTTCTGCAAACTGAAACTGAACAGTCTCTGAGCTATGGATGCTGAACTAAGCAGAAAGGAAATCAATCTGTTATCCTTCAAATGGAAAACAGACTAAACAGCTATGGCTAATCAATGTTTTCTCTACCACTTGTGAAACTCTCTCAATATAAACAAATCCCTTAACATTCCAGAAAATTTCTCTGTTATACCAGTTCCAAAACACACAATCCACTTATTCAAAATCGAAACATCAAAATAAATGAACTTAAAATACATGTATACATAAATCACACACTTCACATCACAGTAAGAGAACAGAACAGGTAATTCAAAACTAGATAGGCTGGAGATGGAACACTGCTGAGATCTTCCAAAGCATCAGTTGAGGATTAAACCATGCAATGTTCTCCAATTACTTGACCATCACACTTCTTTCTTCAAGCCTCTAGATCACTAAGATGAATAATGAAATTAAGAATTGCTAGTGCATTGTCCCAGGACTAGCAGTGAGGTGGAAGTTATACAAGAAAAAGTATGGATGACATGACAAAAGGTTTGCTTGCATCATTCGATCTGTTGATCATGGGAATAGAAAGCATGACATATTCATGGGGAAACACAATTGCTGTTTTACTATCAAGAAGATTGTGATTATAAAAGAGTTAATTGAATTAGCAGACAACAACAAATACCTTTCTCTGAATCATGCCTCTAAGATGCTAAGCTACTTGACAAAGCATTATTGAGGAAAATCCTCACAATGCAATAAGGGAATGCAAGGTCTTAGAAATAGAGATAGGTTTTATAAAAAAATCATTGACAGGAAAAAGAGAAACATAGTTTGAGTGATGGAATTATAGAACTTAAAATGATATGTGAAGACACAGCCCTCAGTGGTGTAGTGAGGAAAATTAGTGAAGCTCAAGATGTCAGAATTGAGGTATCAGAGACACTTTGAAATGCTGTAGTTCTGGAGATATTAAAGAGATAGAGAGAGGGAGGTCAGGGAGGGAGATATGATCAATGATGGGAATTTCAAAGTCATGGCATAACTTAAAGGTGAGATAAAGCAGGTCAGCAGTAAGGGCATGATGAATAAATTGTGCTTTCTATGACTTAGGACATGAGTAGCAAAGTTTTGGATTTGTTTGTGCTTGGTAGGATTTTTGATGATGTTCAGAATTGGGAACATAGAAACAGGAGTAGGTCTGGCAAGCCTGCCATGCCATTCAAAATGATCATGGCTGATTGAGCACCTCAATGTCTTTTACCCATCCCATCCACATAACCCTGTACACCACTGGGAATCAGAAATCTATCATTCTCTACCTGGAACATAATCAAAGACTGTGCTTCTGGAGCCCTTTGAGGTAGAGAGGTCCAAAAGTTCACAACCGTCTGAGTAAAATTTCTCTCCTTATTTTGGAACATCAGAGCTATACCCCTTGTTTTTAAAATGGTGCCCCTCTTCTAGGCTGGATTCCCTAACCAGAGAACCATCTTACCTGCATCTATCCTGTCTATCTCTTTAAGAATTTTTATAAGTTTCAGTAAGATAATTTCTCATTCTTTGAAAATTTAGAAAATATCAGCTCCATTTGCCTAACCTCTCACATAAGATATTCTTTCCATCTGGGGAATCAGTCTGGTGAACCTTTGTTGCACTCCCTCAGTGGCAATAATATATTTCTTGTGTTAAGGAGACAGTACTCCAGGTGCCAGTCTAACCAAGTTGTGATGAAATTGAAGCAAGATCTCACTGTCCTTATACACAAATCTGCTTGCAATAAAGGCTAAATTCCATTAATATTCTTAATATTTGGCTATACTTGCATGTTAGCCTATTAACAAAGACACCTTAGTCCTTTTTTCTGCCTATCTCTGAACAACTGAAAAGCATTCCACACATCCATCTTATGCTTTCCTGTTATTTGTTTTCTTGGTGAACTCAGTAACCTGTCCCTTTCCTGAGAATATTGGCTCATAATGTTTAAACCACCTGCCAGATGCACCAAATTCTCAATACATAATAAGTTGACCTCAAAATCTGCCCATTTTCATCATTGTCCATACACAGTACATCATTTGTGATATTTTAAAAATGATCTCAGAAAACTGTGTTCACTCAACACAGGTAGACATCACATTGTTTTTGTCTGAAATAAACACTGATAAATGAAAACTGGCTGTCCATCTATTTCATACTATTTCTTACACTGAGCAACTATAGAATGTGGCTTTCTAACTATAAATCTTAAAGGTCCCTAAAGAAGGTTCTATTTCTCATTTTTATTGCTCTGCAAATGGATCAGAAGTACAGGCTTTGGAAACCTTAGCGACCAGTACAGGTTTTAGGATCTTTCTACCTTGTAAAAGTACTGGCAGCATCTAATCCTAAGGAGATATTATTGTGATTAATAATTATTGTAGGCTCCAGATGGAATTGTTAGAGTTATTTAACAAAAGGTTCAAGCGAAACAAAACATATTTTTGAATTAGCTTCAAAACCACACATGGTGAGTCTATCCCTTACCTTTCCCTCTGTGTGTTCCCTCAGCACCCCCAGCACCTTCACCCAATCCCAACTGAATGCTGGGACTCAGCTGGTTTATTCTGTATACAGTCAAATTACACAGTCAACCGTGGTCAAGCAATCACAGACCCAAATTTGGATACATTCTAAACTGTCCCTCAGACAGATACATTGGGTCTGACAAAAAGTTGGCCAAATTAAGTTAAAAGCAGCCAGCAGCTATCAGCTACAGAGAATAGTGGAAACCAAGCTCAACGAGATCACAAAGCTTCAAAAGGAACCAATTACAACCAGCTGGAGAATTGTGTTTTGGGCAAGTATTGATCAGATTTTCTGGCATCTTGACTTCAAGCCAGTGCCTGAGGATGTACAGTTTACATCTCCCTGGCATTGTAGCAGTGAAGGGCGTTGCTGCAATCTCATTGAATGCTTTGAACCCCACTCATGACCCATTTGGCTAAAGGCCACATCACTTTCTGGATGAAGGGAATTGAAACATACACACACTGGAAGCCAGACGTTCGGTGAAGATTTGCAACAAGACTTGTGGAGGAAGACCATGTAACATCCCAAGGAGACCGAGGAGAGGATTCGCCCTAACCTGCGAGACCCACCTTCGAGGGAGAGAGCCAGCCCAACATTGGAGAGTAAGGAGACTCCAATGGCCCAGCTACAACATGTGGAACATTCTGGGTAACATCTTTTCTCTAATGGATAGAGTGAGATAGGGTAAATGTTGTGGGAATTTGCGAAATTCTAATATGATGTTTTTAGTAAAGGAAGTTTTGTTAATGAAATTGAATTGAATCCCAAACTGAATTCTGTCTCTGTTTGTCCGCCTCACCAACAAGATTGCTTGGCTAAAATGTATTTAATACATAAACTGGTCAAATTGTCCAAACCACAGACAATACGAGAAAAGGTAAAGATTCAATTTATTGATAAAGTGTTTTGTATGATTTCAGTTGTGTGAGAGGTAACAACAGAAACAATGGGCCAAATTTTCCCATGAGTGGCAATCACAGTCAGGTTGCCACTCTGCCCCTTTTCTCTCTCCATGGAGGTGGCCAAGAATTCCATGCTTCTGATTTGATATGATTTGATTTATTGTAGTCTCATTACCTAAGTATGTGAAAAGCTTTTTTCTTCAATGAGTACAGGCCAATCATCGCAAACAAGATCATATAGATCATAGGCCGCTTAAATAGAGTGAGGAATACAAGGTTTGGCTGCACAGGAGGTGTGGCTGGAACTTCTGCCAAATGCAGAGGGTAATTGATCTGCCTTCCAGTGTATTGCAAGATCAATTGGAGGTGAATCCAAATCTTTTTTACAACAGTAGCTGTCATGGTCCAGAGGTAGGGAAGGCACTTTCACAAAGTGAGGGAAGTGTGTAGGATAAATGGATAAGGTGGCAACCAGATAAGTGTACAGTGTGCAGATGGATAATGGAATAGTGTGGCAGTGATTGTGAGAGGGTAGGATAGAACAATGATTGGATGAATTGTAAGGTGGAAGGTAGGAGGTGAGGGAGTAGGTGAGGGAGTATGTTGGAGGATGGGGAGTTGAAAGTGTAGGATGGTGGGTAAGTGGTGAGGTAGGTGAAAGTGTTGGATGGCAGGGATTGAGGGAGTAGAGTTGCAGGTGGGTGGATCAAATGGTAACTCAATGGGGAGGCTGGATTAGAGGATTCATGAGGTCCATGGGTGACAGAGAGACATTGGATTGGACAGGGCAGAGCAATCACATCAGGGGTTGTTGATTCAGAAAAGGTGCTAGCTCAGGGGAGTGTCAGGTCAAGTCGGCAGCAGCAGAGGAGTGAAGTTGGGGTGACTGGATGGAGGATGTGTAGATTAATAATTATTCAAACATTAGAGAAAACTTGGAAGCTTCCAGCACCAAGATTATTGTCCATCAGAATTTTAAACTTCCTGGGCAATTCATGATTAATGAATGCATTAGGACTTCTGAGTGGTCCTATTGAACATCTTTAAGGGACATTATTGCAATACTAGTTTCCAGCTGGAAGATCTGGACTAATGATTGAAAAGTCAATCAAGGTTTTCTTTCAAAATCATTGTCCAGAAGGGCCTGCCTGATATGTGCATGCATTGACCTAAGCTCAGGATTGAATGGCATTCAGTTGTGAAGAACACCAAAGTCAAATAACAGGCTATCACTCAGCGTCAAGTTCAGCCATTGATGATGGCTTCTTGAACAAATGAGAGAAGCATACCTTCATCCACAAGATGAGAGTGAGGCAATATTTAAGAGTTGAAAATAAGAAAAATTGGGAAGAAAAAGTGGATAAAACAACAAAAACTTGTATTAACACATTAATGTAATAAAGCATCCTAAAGCACATCGCTGACCAGTGTAAAACAATAATTGACACTGAGCTATTGACAGTGCTCTTAGATCAGATTAAAAGTTTCATGAAAATGCAAGGTCTTACAGGAAAAAAGCCAGCTGGATAATGTCAGAAATATTTTGGGAGGGAATTCCAGAGATTAGTGGCCAAAAGCATAACCATTCATGGTGGAGTGATTAAAACTGGAAATGCTCAAGATGAGTGAGAGAAACACAGATAGCTCTGAAGATTGTGGGGCTGAATGAGATTACAGAGACAGGGAGAGATGAGGCCATGGAGAGATTTAATAATAAAGATGTAAATTTAAAACTGGAAGAGTTGTTAACTGGGAGCCAATATTACTTTCATTTCATCAACATGATTTTTATCAATCTTCCAAATGTAAAAGACCAAGATCATTTCCACTGCAGATTTCATTTTAATAAAGAAAAGCAAAGAAAATTATGTTGCTTTCTTATAACAGCTTGAAGTATTAGTTGTCCTATCCTTACTTCAAATCACTTAGGATCATTTATGGAACATTCATAAGATGCTCTGCATAAATCTTTAATCTTGATATGAAGTTATTTGCTTAATTGATTTTTCTGTCTTATACTGTTTACTCCCTTCAGTGATTGCTGTATATACCAGTGTATTAATTTCAAAGAATACAATTACATTTAATGTACCATGAAGTCTTAAGCACCGACTGAAGTCAGCTAAACCAGTTTGGTTCTATAACTTCACATTTCTATCCTTAAGCTTTCCACATAAATCTTAGATGAGTCTTCACAGAGTAATATGAGCCCTCTGTAAGTGCAGTACATCTGTTATAAACAGAAATATTTCTAAATGTATTAAAAATACATCAAATTATTGAATAATCATCCTGTTTATTTTTCTTGAAAGCTAATCAATGCAGAAGATAATAGAATTTCTTTAATAAAGTGACCATATCCAAAGACTGGATTATGGCACATTAGGAAAGGACATTAGGAAAGGACATTATAAAGGGTAGAGAAAAATAAAGTCACCTGGCCTATCAAATGTCGTCTCTCTAGTATTCTGTCCACACTACGCTAGCACCAGAACCTTATATATCAGATGGGTCCAATGTTCAATGAGGAGTCCACATTCATTTTAGTTAGTCAGCTACATCTCTGCCAACAAATGTCATAAATTATGTCCAACATTTATCACATTGAGTAGATCTTTTCACAATATCTGATTTAAACCTATGGTTCACCAATTTGAATTTCATCCTCATTCTTTGAGCCTTGAAAGTAATAGTATGAGTTTACTTTCATCTGTGGCGAGGTGTACTGGGTAATTATTCTAAAAGACTTTATCAGATGTTGAATCCACCAACCTTTTTCACAGAGAATTGAAGTCACAGAATTGTAGTGACACTAAAGGAGCCCATTCAGACCATCGTGATTGCACCGGCTCAATTGGCCACTGTTAATCTCCTGCCTCTTCTCCATATCCCGAATACCATTTCTATTCAAATAATCATCCAATGCCCTCTTCAATATCCCAGTTGAACCTGACTCCATCATGTTTCGAGGCAGTGCATTCCATATTATAATTACTTGTTGTGAAAAAATGTTTTTTTCTCACATCATCGTTTTTTTCACACCTCACTTTAAAACTATGTCCTCTCATTCTTTTATGCTTGGAAACAACTTTTCCCTATCAATTCTGTCCAGCCTGCTCGTGGCCTTAAAAATCTCCCCGCTGCCTTCTTTCCAAGGACAGCCAGTCCAGTTTCTTCAGTATATTGTCACACTGACGTTTCTCATTCCTGGAAAAATTCTTGTAAATTGTTTCTCCTGTCTGTCCTGTCCATTCACATGATTGCTATGACATGATATTCACAACTGTGTAAGTTACCCCAGCTGATGTCAAACAAGTTCACAAGTTCAACATCACCTCCTTGCTCTTGTAGTCTGTGTCCTATTCATAAAGCTGGGAACACTGTATGCTTTATTAACTGTTCTCTCCAATGTCCTGCCACCTTCAGTGATCTTCCAACCAAGGCACATCATCATACACTTCTCATCTGCCACCTATTCGCCCACGCCACCAACATGTCAATAACCTTTTAGAGTTCCACATTGTCTTCCTCATAGTTTACCATTCTGCCTAGATCAGTGTTATCTGCACATTTTGGAATTGGGCCCTGCACACCAAGATCTAGATCATTATTAGACATCAATAAAAAGAAGGATCCCAATACTGACCCTTAGGAAACTCCACTATAGTCTTTCCTCCAGCCTGAAGAACATCCATTGAACATCACTAATTTTTTTCCTCACAGCTAATTTCTATCCACATTAGTGAGTTTTGAGAAGATTTGTAGCTCAGGTTGGGGTTTTGGAGGTTTGCTCACTGAGCTGAAAGGTTCATTTCCAGACGTTTTGTTACCTTACTAGGTAATATCTTCAGTGGACCTTAGGTGAAGCAATGCTGAAAATTCCTGCTTTCTATTTATTTGTTTGGGTTTCGTTGGGTTGGTGATGTCATTTCCTGTGGTGATTTTATTCAAACCGGAATTCTATCAATTAACACATCGAGTTAGACCCCATCTACCAACCCCTGAGAAAAGGAACAGGAAGTGATTTCACCACAGGAGATAACATCACCACAGGAAATGACATCACCAACCCAAAGAAACCCAAACATATAAATAGAAAGCAAGAATTTTCAGCATTGCTTCACATGAGGTCCACTGAAGTTGTTACCTAGTAAGGTAATGAAACGTCTGGAAATGAACCTTTCAGCTCAGTGAGCAAACCGACATCCAAAATTCTATCTACATTGCCATTGACCATTTTATACCATGGCCTATAACTTGCCTCACAATTATGTTTGGCAGAGTATCAAAACTTTCTAGAAGCCCACGTGTACCACAACACAAAGTTACCCTCACCTTTCTGTTATCTCTTCAAAAATATGTGCTGCTACAATCTATGATTTTAAACTCTATTTGTTTACAACATATCTTTTTAAATGAATTTCTTCTGAAGCTCCCTAAGTAATTCAATCAAGCAGCTGCTATTCATGGGAAAGCTCAGATGAAGAGTGTCAATAAACTGAGAAAGTGGAGATAGGACATAAGAAGGTGTGGTAAGTGGAATATCAGACACTTGCTACTCAACATTTGTATAGATGCACCTCCTTGCAGGATGCACTAGTCACATAAAGGTCAGAAACATTGCTTGTTCTGCAAGATTGCATGCCTTTATAGATAGTGGTCCATTATAGTTCTTCCCACCATGGTGTTGGCCAAAAAATAAGATTGTTTCTTTTTCATTTTTGGTTAAATTATGCACTATCCAAACTAATGCAGATATTGTGCAGTTTGTCTATTATTCACAACTGCTTAGCAGTAATCAAACACAAGCAGAGGTATTTCATAAGGATTTTATTGGACAACTTTTCAAACTTGAGCTCGATGGTTAGTTTTGTTTATAGTGGCTAGAAACATTGTCAGTTTGTCATGTTATTCCATAAGAGACAGATTGCCTGGATTTGATTAGATTCCCTACAGTATATTCCATAAGAGACAGATTGACTGGATTAGATTAGATTAGATTCCCTACAGTATGGAAACAGGCCCTTTGGCCCAACAAGTCCACACCAAACCTCCGAAGAGTAATCCACCCAGACCCATTCCCCATATTTACCCCTGACTATGGGCAATTTAGCATGACCAATTCACCTAACCTGCACATCTTTGGATTGTGGGAGGAAACCGGAGCACCCGGAAGAAACCCACGCAGACATGGGAAGAATGTGCAAACTCCACACAGGCAGTCACCCGACGCTGGAATCGAACCTGGGATCCTGGTGCTGTGAGGCAGCAGTGTTAACCACTGTACCACTGTGCCGCCCACTAATTAGGACTACATTCACTTTCAGAGTTTGGAGAATGAGGAGTGATAGCATAGAAGCTTTTCCAACTTTAACAGGACCAGACAAGAGAAATATAGCAAGGATGTTGCTGGTACTGAGGAGTCCAGAAACAGGGATTACAGTCCAAGGATATGGCTAGACTATTTGGATTGACATAAGGAGGAATTCCTTCACCCAGAGAATAGTGAACCTGTGGGATTCTCTACCACAGAAAGTGGTTGAGACAAAACATTGAATACTTTCAAGAAGGAGACATCTGTAGTTATGGAGTCAAAGAACTGTACAGCATGGAATCGGACCCTTCAGTACAACACGTTCATGCTGACTAGATCTCCTTTAATTACCTCCAAAAAAAATTATTTATGTATTTATTTATCTCAAATAAATGTAGTCCCATTTGCCAGCATTTGTTCAATATCCCTCTAAATCCTTCTTATTCATATCCCCATCCAGATGCCTTTTAAATGTTATAATTATACCAGCCTCCTCTGCCAGCTCCTTCCATACACGCACTAACCTCTGCATAAAAAAGTTGCCCCTTTGGTCCCTTTTAAATCTTTCCCTCTCACCTTAAACCCATGCCAGTTTTGGACTCTTCCATCCTGGGAAATAGACCTTGTCTATTTACCTTACCCATGCTCCTCATGATTTATAAACCTCTGTAAGATCACCCCTCAGTCTCTGATGCTGCAGAGAAAATAGCCCTAGCCTATTCAACCTCTCCCTATAGCTCAAACCCTCCAACCCTGGCAACATCCTGGTAAACCTTTTCTGAATCTTTTCAACTTTCACAACATCCTTCCTATAGCAGGGAGACCAGAATTGAATGCAGTATTCCAAAAGTGGCCTAACCAATGTCCTGTAGAGCTACAACATGACCTCCCAACTCCTGTACTCAATTCATATCTTGGAACTAAAGGGCTTAATGGGTATGGCATGAAAGAGAGAACAGGGCTCTGTGTTGGATGATCAGCCAAGATCAAGTTGAATAGCAGAATAAACACAATGAATGATTGGTCGACTCCTACTTGTATTCTCTGAGAAAAAAATCCAAGAGCAGATCAACAGAGAATTAGAAGAGAAAATCCTATTATCAATCTTTGACTTTCAATATTACCATTACTGAAGTATGTACATCCTGGGGTTACAGCTGACGAGAAACTTAACTGGATCAGTTATAAAATACTATGGTCATAAGAGTAGCGCAGAGAATTCTATGCCACATAACCTACTTCCTGGTTCCTCAAAGTCTGACCACAACCTACAAGTCACAAACCAGGACTGTGATGAAATATGGTCCATTTGTCTGGATAGGTACAGCTTCAGCAGCATTCAAGAAGCTAACATGACCCAGAACATTGTGGCATGGTTGATTTGAACCCCATCTAACACCTTCAATAATCACTGTCACCATCACTGACTTACAGATACAGCAGTGTGTACCATTTAGAAGATAAACTGTAACACCAAAGGGGTGGCATGGTGACTCAGTGGTTAGCACAGCTGCCTCACAGCACCAGGGTCCCAGGTTCAATTCCAGCCTCGGGCAACTGTCTGTGTGTCGTTTGCACATTCTCTCTGTGACTGCGTGGGTTTCCTCCGGGTGCTCCAGTTTCCTCCCACAGTCCAAAGATGTGCAGGTCAGGTGAATTGGCCATGCTAAATTGCCCATAGTGTTAGGTGCATTAGTCAGAGGGAAATATGTCTGGGTGGGTTACTCTTTGGAGGGTCGGTGTAAACTTGTTGGGCCAAAGGACCTGTTTCCACACTGTAGGGAATCTAATCTAAAAAAAACTCACCAAGTCACCATAGACAGTATCTTCCAAATCCATAACCTCTGCCATCTCGAAGGCCAAGAGCATCAAATACGTGGAAGCAACATCACTTGCAAGTTCCTCTCCAAGGCACACTATTTCCAGATTTGGAAATATATCATCACTTCTTCAGTGTCATTGGATTAAGATCATGGAACTCCCTCCTTAACAGATATCTACACCACATTGAGTGCAGCAATTCAGGCTAGGCTTCACCACCACCTTCTCCAAGGCACCTACGCATGGGAAATAAAACTGGCTGTGCCTATAATGCTGTCATCTCGTAAATTAATAATACACTTTTTAAATATCATTATTAAGTTTGTAATATGGAATGTAAACTCTCATTGCATCAACCCTCCACAAGCAGATGCTTGATAGTTACAATTTCAAAGTGAGAAATCTAAAGTTTTAAATCAGACAGCAGAGCAGGCAAGTTCAATTGGAAATGTACCTTGTCTGAAGCTGACTACACTAATTAAATGATTTCTCTGTGTGCTAAAGCTATATTAAAAACATAAGACACAGTACAGCTGGGGGACCTGTAACCAATTCTGTTCATCTGGATTGAATCAGAAATCTATGCATGTACAAAAGAAGGAGAACTCTTTTTTTTTTCACACATCTCTTCAACTATTGAAACAAAAGACTCCGAGTTATTCAATGGAAGACAGATTAGTTCACTTGTAGAGTCGTAGAGTCATGGAGATATACAGCACAGAAACAGACTCTTTGGTCCAACTTGTCCGTGCCAATCAGACATCCTAAATTAATTTAGTTCCATTTGCCAGCATTTGGCCCACATCCCTCTAAACCCTTCTTATTCCTGGACCAATCCAGATGTCTTTTAAATGTTGTAATTGTGCACCACCCTCCACCACTTCCTCTGGCAGCTTATTCCATATATCCACTGCTCTCTGCATGAAAAAGTTGCCCATTTGGTTCCTTTTAAATCTTTCCCCTCTCACCTTAAATCCATGCCCTCTAGTTTTGGACTCCCCCACCCCGGGGAAAAAGACTTGGCTATTTACCCTATCCATGCCCCTCATGATTTTAGAAAACCGCTATAAAGTCACTCCTCAGCCTCTGATGCTCTGGGAAAATACCCCCAGGCAATTCAGCCTCTCCCCATGACTCAAACCCTTTATCCTTGTAAATCTTTCCTGAACCTTTCCTAGCTTCACAACAGCCTTCCTATAAAAAGGGAGATCAGAATTGAATGCAGTATTCCAAAAGTGATCTAACCAATGTCCTGTACAGCCTCAATATGACCTCCCAACTCCTATGCTCAATGCACTGACCAATAAAGGCAAGCATGCCAAATGCTTCTTCACTATCCTGTCTACCTGGGACTCGAGTTTCAAGGAACTATTAAACTGCACTCTTTGTTCAGCAACACTTCCCAGGACCTTACCATTAAGTGTATAAGTTCTGCCCTGATTTGCCTTTCCAAAATGCAGCACCACACATTTATTTAAGTTAAATGCCATCTACCAGTCCTTGTCCCATTGGCCCATCTGATAAAGATCCTGCTATACTCTGAGGTAACCTTCTTCACTACACCTCCAACTTTAGTATCATCTACAAATTTACTAACCATATCTCCTGTGTTCACATCCAAATCATTTATATAACTGACAAAAAGTAGTGGACCCAGCACGTCCTTGTGGCACACCACTGGTCACTAGCCTCCAGTTTGAAAAGCAACCTTTCACTCCCACCTCTATCTTTTACCTTCGATCTAGTTCTGTATCCAAATGGCTAGTTCTCCCTGTATTCCATGTGATCTAACCTTGCTAACTAATTTACCATGTGGAACTTTGTTGAATGCCTTACTGAACTCCATATAGATCACGTCCACTGCTCTGCCCTCATCAATCCTCTTCATTACTTCTTCAAAAAACTCAATTTATTGAAATATGATTTCCCACCTACAAATCCATGTTGACTATCTCTAATCAGTCCTTTCCAAATACAGAGGTACCTTGGTTATCCGAATACCAATTATCCGAAAATTGGATTTTCCGAAGGAGATCTCAAGGTCCTGACAGAAACATTTCATCAAAGACGTTTCCAATAGTGATCGTGTCTTTTGTTTACAGTTATTAAACAGGCACCGTCTCTAAATGACTGACCTTCCTCTCTCTCCCCACATTTTCCCTGGAGTTCTACACAGGGGTGTACCCTAAACCCCCTGTCCGCAGATAATCTCTTCAACATTGTCCAGTACAGGGCAAACATGGAATCTGTCAAAAAGTTGCATGTGTGTGCGTGCTATCCCACAAAGTCAGCAGCAGTCTTGATGTTGGTGTATAGTCTGGCTCCCCCGGAGAGGGGGCAGAGTGGACGGGTTGGGAGCAGGGGGACGGAGGGGGCTGTGTTGGATGGGAATGGGGGGGGGTGGTGTTGGATGGTTTTGGGGGCGGAGGCAGGCGGGTGGCAATGTTGGACGGGTTTGGAGGTTGGGGGCAGTGTTGGACGGGGTTGGGAGGGTTGGGGGCAGGTGGGGGCAGGGTTGGGAGGGTTGGGGGTGGGGGGGCAGTGCTGGATGGGGTTGGGGCAGTGGGCAATGTTGGATGGGGTTGGAGGCGGGGGCAGTGTTGGATGGTTTTGGGGGCAGAGGTAGGCGGGTGGCGGTGTTGGATGGGGTTGGGAGCGGAGAGGGAGGGGGCGGTGTTGGACGGAATTTGGAGGGGCAGGGCAGGCGGGGGTGGTGTTGGATGGGGTTGGGGTGGGGGTGGGAGAGGGCTGTGTTGGACGGGGTTGGGGGTGGGGGAGAGAGGGGGTGGTTTTGGACAGTGTTGGGGGTGGGGGAGGGAGGGGGCGGTGTTGGACGGGGTTGGGGGCAGGAAGCGGTGTTGGATGGGGTTGGACAGGGTTGGGGTGGGGGAGGGATAGAGTGGTGTTGGACGGGGTTGGGGGTGGGGGGACGGTGCTAGATGGGGTTGGAAATGGTGGGCGGGTTTGGTTGGGGTTGGAGGTGGGTGTGGTGTTGGACGGGGTTGAGGGTTGGAGGTGGTGTTTGACGGGATTTGGTGGGGTGGGGCAGGCGGGGGGGCAGTGTTAGACGGGGTTGGGGGGACGGTGCTAAATGGGGTTGGGGCAGTGGGCGGGCTTGGTTGGGGTTAGGGGCAGGGGGGTGGTGTTGGACGGGGTTTGGGGGTGGGGGCGGTTTTTGACAGGGTTGGGGGGCGGGGAGGGAGGGGGTGGTGTTGGACAGTGTTGCGGGGCAGGGGGGAAGTGCTGGGTGGGGTTGGGGTGCGGGGGGCGATGTTGGGTGCGGGGGTGAGGTTGGACAGTTTTGGGGGTGCCGGCTTGGGTGGAGTTGGACAGTGTTGGGGGCGGGATTGGCAGCAGGGACCCGCCCCCTGTGTGCTGCTGCAGTCTCCTGAATGGGGGAGCAGATTTTAAAAACTCTGAGCCCCAGAGGAAAGACATTTAATCGATTAACCGAGTAATCAATTATCTGAACGAAATAGTGCCTGCCATCTCGTTCAGATAATTGAGGTTCCCCTGTACATATAAATCCTGTCCCTCAGGATTCCCTCTAACAACTTGCCCACCATTGATGCCGGCTCACCGGTCTGGCTTTTCCTGACCACCTTTCTTAAATAATGGCACCACGTTAGGCAACTTCTTCCCTTTTGACACCTCATCTGCAACTATCGATAAAAACAAATATCTCAACAAGTGGCCCTAGCTTGAGGGTACACCTGATCACGTTTCAGGAAGTGATCCACATCTGTGCATTTTAAAATGTCCAGAACCTCCTCCTTTGTAATATGGTCATTTTTCAAGATGCTACTATGTATTTCCCCACATTCTTATCTTACATATCCTTCTTCACAGTGAACACTTATGCAAAATACTCATATAGTATCTCCCCTATCTCCTGGGGTTCCACATGGGTGGCCTTGCTGATCTTTAAGAGGCCCTATTCTCTGCCTTGTTATTCTTTTGTCTTTAACGTATTTGTAGAATGCCTTTGGAATACCTTAGCCCGATTTGCCAAGCACTCTCATGACCCCTTTTTTGCCCAACTGTTTTCTTAAGTATACTCCTACTGCCTTTATACTCTTCCAGGCATTCACTCAATCCCTACTGTCTACACCTGACACATGCTTCCTTCTTTTTCTTGACCAAAACCACTATTTTTCTAGTGATCCAGTCTACAACTACCAGCCTTGCCCTTCATCCCCACAGGGCCATACTATCCCTGGACTCTCGTTATCTCATTTTTGAATGCTTCCCATTTTCCAGTCATCGAGGAGAAAGTGAGGACTGCAGATACTGGAGATCAGAGCTGAAAATGTGTTGCTGGAAAAGCGCAGCAGGTCAGGCAGCATCCAAGGAACTGGAGAATCGACGTTTCGGGCATAAGCCCTTCTTCAGGATTCCTGAAGAAGGGCTTATGCCCGAAACGTCGATTCTCCTGTTCCTTGGATGCTGCCTGACCTGCTGCGCTTTTCCAACAACACATTTTCAGCCACTTTCCAGTCATCCCTTTTCCTGAAAACATCTGTCCCCAGTCAACTTTTGAAAGTTCTTGCCTAATATGCTAACATATTTAGCAAAACCATAGAGGTATACAGGAAAGAAAAGTATACTGTAATGACAATTGTATTGAGCATGTTGCTCACTTAAGACTACCATACACCACCAGAGGCAATCCAAAGAGAGAGTCTCGCAATAGACTCATATTTTTTGCACAATGTGCAGCAGGATTTTACTGAATCCTCTGTTTCATCCCAAGGATGTCACACATTGCTCATTATGTTCTTACTGGATAAATTCTCCATTAAAACATCACAGGATGGAATTTTAAGGCAGGCAATTAGTAAAGAAGAAACAACAAAGCAAGGCTTGCATTTATATAACATCTTTCACAACATTAGTATTTAACAGAATGGGTTGCGGTCAGTTAACTACAGAAATGGAGAGGCATAAGTAATGCTACACTGTAAGAAACATGACACAGAGAGTCCCACAGACCGAAATTTGACCATTTTAGATATTTTAGTGCTGCATTTGAGGAATGAAGTCATCAACAAGGACTCTCATGCTTCTCTTTGACTAGTGTCACAGAAGCTTTAACATTCACCTAAAAAATGACACCTCCTTCAATGCAGAAGTCCATCAGTACTGCATTGCACTGCTACACTGGATTATTTGCACAATGCCTTGAATGGGACTTGGACCCAGAAATCTTCTGAATCAGAGTTGGGAATGATGATACTGTTCTAATTTGAACCTAGTGCTCGTAAGACATGCAATACAATCTCAATGCCAGTTTACTGTTTTCTTACAGTACTATCAAGTGACAGTTGCACAGCAAAAACCTGCTTACTGATGCTCAGTTTGCCTGCCAAATATTAGCAACAAGTAATATGCAAGGTAAAGTAATTTTACAACCAACATATCAGATCTAAGTTTTGCAGTCCTGTCATACCTAATTGTGAATGGTGGTGGGCAATTAAACAATGCTCTGAAGGAGGAGCCTTCATAAATAACCCCATCCTCAATGATGGGACTAGCACATCAGTTGTAGAAATAAGGCCGAAGCATTTGCAACAATCTTCAGCCAGTGGACGATCCCTCTCTGCCTCTTTCCATGGTCCCATCATCATAGTTGGCAGACATCAGTGTTATGAAGATGTGGGTGACTGTACCTTTAAAAGAGTTAAAAGCTGGTAGAGCGACCTGACAGCACAAAATGTTCTCAATAAGGTAACAATGTACCACTTGGTTGAAAGCTAAATTAGCTGGTTGCCTGGAAACAACAAAACAGATTCCAATTAGGCCAATCAGTTTAAATTATACCCCCAAAAATAGCAAACTCCACTTAAGTTTGAATTGAGTATTTTGACAATATTAAAAGCCAATGACACAATCCAATGCTTTGGGGATATAAGATGAGGGAAAATTGAACAGTTGAGAGGAGAACTGCCAAGCTACCTGCATGTAAAAGACTGCCTGAAAAATAGCTCTCTTAAAAGTACCTTTATCAATCATAAACCTGTGAGGCAGAATCTCTAAGAAGAAAGGAAGACACAGGAAGATCAAATAGAAGAACCAAAAGCTGCCTGGTTTTGAGATAAGATGTTTTGTTTTTATAAATCTTAATTGGGACTTTTATCAAACTAGTATTGTGGAAGGGAAAGGTAAACAACAGGTTAGAGATTGGAGTTGTAAAATAGTTGTTAGTTAATTATTCTCTGTTATATTTTAAGAAATAAAGTTGTTAATTTTTACTTTAAATAATTCTTGGCCTCTCAAATTTTCACAGATTACTGCACAGGATAAATCTTTTCTATGTTGCTGGTTTCAAATTAAGCAGGAGAGTTTACCCCGGGTCATCACATCAGTCATTTCAATTCACTTCACATGATATCAAAGAATGGCTGAAGGAAACTCCATTGGCACTGACAACATTCTAGAAAAGGGATTGAACTGTGTTTCAGCACTTATCATGTCCCTAGCCAAGTTGTTCCACTACAATCATAATACTGGCAAATATCCCGACAATGTGAAAAGTTGCCCACTAATGTCCTGTACATTAAGAGCAGGAGAAAACCAACCTGACCAAGTTCCATCCCATTAGCTCATTCTTGACCATCAGTGAACTGATGGAAGGAATCACCTGCAGTGCTTTCAAGCAGCACTTACCTTGCAATATCCTGCTCATTGAAGTTCAGATTGAGTTCCATCATGGAATCTCAGTTCCTAGCTTCATTACACCTTGGTTCAGACAACAGAACTCAGTTCCAAAGGAGAGGTGGAAGTGAAGGCTCTTGATATGAAATAGTAGCTGACTACAGGGGACATCAAGGATCCCAAATAAAATTATCATCAATAAGAATAACAACAAAGCTGTCCTCTAGCAAAAGGAAGATGGTTGATTGTTAATGTCATACCTCTCTACATGGGCATGACTAAAGCTTTTGACAAGGTCCAGATTAGATGCTAATTACCAACTCACCATGCAACTTTATCTTCTGGACCAGCTTACCTTGTCAAATGGGTGAAAGTGAGGACTGCAGATGCTGAAGATCAGAGTCTAGATTAAAGTGGTGCTGGAAAAGCACAGCAGGTCAGGTAGCATCCGAGGAGCAGGAAAATCTATGTTTCGGGCAAAAGCCCTTCATTAGGAATGAGGCTCATTCCTGGTGAAAATGGCAACACAGGTTGATAACGTGATAAAGAAGGATTATGGCATACTTGCCTTCATCAGTGAGGGCATTGAGCATACAATCAGGAAGTCATGTTGCAACTATATAAAACTTCGGTTAGGTCACATTTGAAGTATTGTATGCAGTTCAGTTAACCACGCTACAGTAAGGTGGAGGCTTTGGACAGAATGCAAATGAGGTTTACCAAGATGTTACCTGGATTGGAGTGTATTAGCGAAAAGGAGAGGTTGGACAAACTTGGATCATTTATGCTAGAGTGTCAAAGGCTGAGGGGCAAACTAATAGAAGTATATAAAATGGTGGGACACTTTGATCGAGTGGGTAATTGGAGCCTTTTTCCTCGTGTGTAAATGTCATATTAGGGCACATAGGTTTAAGGCGAGAGAGGAGATTAAAGGAAATGGGTGAGGCAAGTTTTTTTACACAGAAGGTGATAGGTGCTGCCAGAGGAGGTAGTAGAAGCAGATATGATAGCAGTGTTTAAAAGGTATTTAGACAGACACACAGGCAGAGCATAGAAAGATATGGACCATGTACTGACAGATGGGATTAGTTTACAATGACATCATGATTGGTGCAGACATGGTGAACCTAAGGTTTGTTCCTGTATTGTACTATATGGTCTATGTTTATCTCAGCTCCAAGGCATCACTACACATGTTCCTCTGAGAGGTTCTCTGCCAAAACCATCTTCAGCTGCTTTCCTTCATCATAAGGTCAGAAGTCAGGATGTTTGCTGTTGACTGCACAATGTTCACCAAGATGATGACGAAGTAGGGCTTCTGAGCCAGATCTCATCCACTCTGACCACTTTTCTTTCTTCTCTTTTATTTTCTCTTTCCTTGATTTGTTTTTCCTTCTCATTTCCTTTCCTTACCTCTTATCTTGAGCAAGCACAGCATCGGCAGCAGCAAGGGATTCCAGTGCTGACTCGTGGTGGTGACAAGTGAGCCCAGAGCAGATGTGAGTGAGCCCCTATTTACTTTTCTGTGGCGAATGTGGGACCTGGCATCGGAATTGGCAGCTGCTGCATCAGCAGAGGCGACGTCGGGGAGGTGGGCCCAGTGGCAAAAGATGGCGCCTGAGAATTGGTGGCATCGTTGTTCATAGAGTCATAAAGTCATAATGTACAGCATGGAAACAGACCCTTCGGTGTTGGTTGGGTTTGGTGCTGGCATCAGTGAAATGGATGCAGAAGGGCAACACAGTGACATCAACACTGTAGGGCCTAGTGGTGAGATATGTGACTCTGATGCTAGCGGGATTGGCACAGGCAGTGGCAAGGCGAGGAGAATCGACCCAGCAGTGAAACATGGCACCTGAAGTGTGATGGCTTCAACATTGGTTGGTTCAGGTGTAGACAGCATCGAGGAGTTGGAGGACAAGTGGTAGTGGACATCATTGATAATAAGGACTGAATGAATTTTCTTTAAACTGCATCTTCCTATTTTCTTTACTTATTCTTCAAGATTTCAAAATGCGGCAGATCATAGTGATTGCGGAAAAGCTTTACACTGTATTTTACCATTTTTCTCACCGTAAAATACACATGATAATAAAAATATTCATAAAAATATTCAGCGCTGTTTGCAACCCTTCAGGTATTGAAGCAGTCCATGCCCAAGTTTAACAAGATCTGGAAAATGTTCAGGCTTGAGCTGCAAAGTAACAAGTAACTTTCATGCCGCATGTGTGCAGGCAATAACATCTCCAACAAGAGAGCATCTATCCATCAGCCATTAACATTCACTGGAATACTCACTATCGACTTCATGGTCAACTATTGTTACCTAGAAACTGAAATGGATTCGACTATAAATGCACTGCATACAAGAGCAGACGTAGATTGGAGAATAGGAATCCAGCAGTGAGTATCTCACTTCCAATCTCCCCAAAGCCTGTCCACCATTCAGGAGTATGATGGAATAATCCCCACTTGCTTGGATGAGTGCAGTTCCAACAGCACTCAAGCAGCTTGACACCATCAGATCACTATGTCACTTCTTTGGAACAACATCCACTACATCCACTCCCTTCACCAATGATGCTTAATAGCAGCAACATTTACCACCTACAAAGTGCACTGCAGATATTCACCAATGCTCTTTAGACAATATTTTTGGAGCCCAATTCCATTCAGAGGAACAAGGGCGGCAGATATGGGAATAGCGTTAGCTGCAATTTCCTTGCCAAGCCACTCAACATCCCAACATGGAAATATCACCATTCCTTCAGTGTCACTGGATTAAAATCCTAAAAATCCATCCCTAATGGCATTGCGGGTCAGCCCACAGCACATAGACTGCACCAGTTCAGGATACCCACATTCCCATGAGTGAATAGAAGAATTGGATGGCCAATAAAGGCAGTTCACCACCACCTTCTCAAGGGCCACCAGGGACAGGGATTGAATGCTAGCCAGTCAGTGATGCCTACATTGCCATGATTGAATAAAAGAAATGGACGGCCAATAAATTCTGGCCTATCCAGCAAGACCCAATAGTAATGAATGTACTTTAAAAATCACTTTGGATGTTACCATTAACAGAAATTGGATCAACAATGCAAATGTTGCATCTTCAAGAACAAGTCAGTGTCTGAGAATTCTGCGACAATGAACTCACCATACATCTACCCAACACATGTCCATGTTCTATAAAACACAAGTCAGGACATGATGGAATATTCTTCACTTGCTTGAATGGACACAGCTCTAACAACACAAAAGAAATTCAACAACTTCCAGGACATACAGCCTCCTTGTTTACCACCCCATTCACCACTTGAACGTTTGCCTTCTCCAGCACTGATACAGAGTTGAGTAATGTGTGCCATTAACAGGATATATTGCAGAAGCTCATCAAGTTTCTTCTGCCAGAGACTTCCATTTCTGTGTCCCTACCATCGAGAAGAACAAAGGCAGAAGGTGCATGAGAACTCCACCAACTTCAAGATACACTCCCCTCATCCAAACTGCACATCATTCTTACTTCAAACTATACAACCGTTCTCTCATTGTCACTGGAATAAAATCTGGTTCTTTCTTCTTCACAATATCTGCACCCAAAGGACCCTAATGTTTCTAAACAGGCTGCTCACCAGCACCTTCTTATGGATAATTTGGGATGGGCAGTAAATACGAGTCTAGGCAGAAATGCCCACATTGCCTGAACAAATTAAACAAAAACTATGAATGGTCATTACTGTTCTTTAGAGTAAATTCTTTAGAAGACCAGATGCAAAAATGGGTTGAACTGTGGAAGGTGAAATTCAATGTCAGTAACAAGTACATGATACATCTGGTTAAAAATAAAGTTAACGTCAGCAATAATAGTTTGCAGTGAAGCAGGTTCCGTGTCCTTTGTACAGGTTCACAGGACATGAAAGGCAGCACCTATGGCGATGAGGCTGTAAAAATTGCAAGTTCCATCTCAAGAGGAATAGAAAATAAAACAAAAAAAAGGAATGTTGAGCTCAGATTAATTTAATATGACACTGGTTAAAATACTCTGAGCAGTATTGGACTTCTTACTATTTAAAGGAGATAAGAATTCAGAGAGATTCATAGAATCATAAAGTACAGAAGGGGCCTTTCAGTCAGTTTTGTTTGCGCTGACAAAAAACTTCTCTGAATCTACATTTATCTCACTTTCCAGCACTTGGCCCATAGCCTTGGATGTTATGATAATTCAAGCGTCTATTCAAGTACTTTTTAAAGGTTATAAAGCTTTCTGCTTCAACTGCCCTCCTAGGTAGTGCAAGCCAGTTGCCCATCACCCACTGAGTGAAAGCAAATTTTCCTCAAATCCCCTTGAAACTTCCTGCCTATCACCTTAAAATAACATCCCCTTTTTATTGACTATTCAACCAAGGGGAATAGTTGCTTTCCAGCCCATGCTGCACATCATCTTATGTTCCTCAATCAGGTCACCTCTTAACCTTTTTCTGCTCTAAAGGAAACAACTTGAGCTTACACTTCCTCTTTTCACAGTTAAACTGTTCCACCCCAGACAACATCCTGGTGAATTTTCTCTTCATGCTCCCTCTGCAATTATATCCTTCCTAAATGACCAGAACTGCACACAGCACTCCACCAACCCTTTACAGTTCCAACATTACCTCCCTCTTATAACGGATAAAGGCAAGAGTCCCATATGGCTTCTTAACTCCCATATTAACTTGTACTGCCATCTTGATAAACATTTTATTCCACTGACCTTGCTAATGACCCATATTCATTGAATACTCTGTTGTCTTGCTACCTCTTCAAAAGTGCATTACCTTACATTTACCAGGGTTATATTCTAATTGCTACTGATTTTCATTGTAACATTTCCTCGTGTGCCACATGCCAGAACTTTTGTAACAAGTCTTCATTTTGTAATGTCTCTTTTGAGATACCATTGAACATCTTTGAGTAAACCTTTCCACTGCACCTATTGAAATCCTTCTATTTAGATTCTGTCAGTTGTTCAAAAATTTCTATTGTCACAATGTTGGTAAAATACCACTTCTAGTTCAGAAACAACTTTAATTTGTCTCTACAGGAAAGTTTTGAGGTCAGATCTAATGTTAGCTATACACCATGCTATACACCTTTTACTGCAGAGGAAATTCAGATAGGAAATAAAAATATATTTGTCCTTCTAAATTTCCTATGCAATTTGTTGTGATAAAATTGCTTTCAAAGAGTTGATCTTCATTGATCAAGTTCATCAGCTGTCTTCCTTGCTTGAACAGAAATGTTAGTTTGACAAATCTTAAGTAGACAGCACTTTTTTTTTATTTAAGGAATCCTGGCAAATTATGGCCAAATCCTCTGCTAGTCCATCCCTAACTCCTTTTAGCAGGGAATGAATGAGAGGAAAAATGCATTTATTTAGCATCATTCATGATGGCAACATACACCCAAAATACTTTACAGGCAATGGAGAACTTCAGAAATATAGTCACTGTTTTAATGTAGGAACCAATGCAGCCAATTTGTGCCCATCGAGCTCACACCACGAGCAATGTGAGAACAGCTAATGGTAATATACTTTAGCAAAGGCATTAAAGTTATCTCTCCTGCTTTCCAACAAAATAGTGCCGTGAGATAATTTTTCTCCCCATGAAAGAGAGGACATGGTCTTGGTTAAAGAGACAGCACTTCAACAGTATAGCATTTTAGTGTCTGCCTGAATTCTGCGTGTCCCTGAAGTGAGTCTTAAAACAAGAGTTGAACCTTCTGACCTATTCCTGATACTATATGTCAACACAATCTAATGACTTAAACACTTTGGTATCTGCAAATTATTTCAGACATCACTTATTTATTACAGTAACCTCTAACAATTCTTTTCACAACCTTCTTAAATATACTTACATTCCTACGTTGGACTATTGTTTGTGAAAGCAAGTTTTAAGAGGGGCTCATTTAGCATCTTTGCTATGCTTTTACTGGACACATCTGCATGTTATTTTGAATCACAGCATTTGCCTTTAACGAGTATTTGAACTATTACTCCAAACCTTATCACCTTTATATGGGTTGATTTTTCACTTTCAGTCTTGACAATCTTCAATCTTCAATTTGACAGAGTGGGACATCCATCCTATTAAAAAATCCACATGATTTAATTTGTCTTTAAAAACTCTGGAAGCAGAATTTCACTTTTATACAGATTGCCTAATCCTTTTGTCACCGTGACTTAAAAAGCATGTTCTCTTCTTCAGACAAATTTTCCAGTTGTCGATATCTCTGTGGCTGAGCTGTGATTATCATTTCAAGAGAAAGGCTGAGATTTACTGACATTGACGAAGCAGATTGATCGGAGAATATGTCTTTCTAAAAGAATAGAGAATTGCATTAGATGGCAAGTATCTGAGATTGAGGACAGATAGTGAAAGAGTGGAAATTAATCTCACTAAGGACAAAGCTAACCACCACCGATTCTAACTGTAGAGAGTTTTTGTCTGTGAAAAATAAAGAACATTTGGAAATTCACACACAAAGCGACAGGGAAGCACAAGGATTTCAGCTGCAGTCTTTGAACAAAAACCCATCAGTTATTGTAAGGGATTCCAATTAAAACATCTTTTTTTTATCATGATCATACTGCTATATATTTCCATGACTTTCAGTTTCTGCTTCAAAATTCCCAGTTTTTCTCCCAATTTTTAGTGTGTGTGTGTGAGTGAGTGAGAGAGAGAGAGAGAGAATGTGCATGCAGGGTTAACAACAAAGTAAGGTGTTTCATTGAAAGTTTGTGCAAGAAAACATGATTACTCAAGTTACACTGAATAATCCTGATCCAGTTGCTAGTGGACACATTTCAGCATTAATTGATAATCATATTCATCAACACCACAGGATGGTTGGTGTAGAAAATGAAAATATGTGACACAGTGAAGAATATCACACCAACACTGAGATTGAAGCATGTTGTGGATTGCATTCTGATGAAAATATGGGAAGATTGTGCATTATATTTGTTTTGCTCAATTGTTGGGTTTAAAGTTCAATTTTAAGAATGTAACATTCAAAGTGGAGTTACATACTTGTGTAAATTTAAATAAAAGATTGACAAAAGTAGAGATGAAATCCAATCACCTGATGAAACACGTGAATGGTCCAAATGATCTTAAGGTTGGGTCTTCTGAATTGGAAAGTTTTGAATTTTGAATTGAAAGCTGTACTAGCCATAAGTTTTGACACCATGAATGGGAACACTCCAATGAGAAATTCTAAATGAATAAGGCCTGCATCTCTGAAAAAAGGATGTTGTCAGAAAGGATGGGCTACTTTCTGACAACAGAATGGAAGCAGATATGGAAAACTGGATATAGCTGAGAGAAGAGTGTTTCTTTTACCAATAGGCTATTGAGGAAATTATACTTGAACAAGCAAGAATGTGCGGGAACTCTTTCCCACTGTGTGGTGTAAAGGGTTATCTATACCTTTATTCCGAGCATACTGAGTATGGGCAAAAAGGCAACATCATGAATGACATTGTTTAAAGGTATTGTGAAAATGTATCAACAAAAATACATAGAACCCAATACATGCAAATGTTTTCTTGAAAAAAAAAGAATAAAAGCAAGTATATGAAGAAAGTGAGGACTACAGATATTTGTTTTTAGTCAAGAGTGTGGTGCTGGGAATTATTCCTGATGAAGGGCTTATGCCTGAAACGTCGATTCTCCTGCTTCTCGGATGCTGCCTGACCTGCTGTGCTTTCCCAGTACCACACTCTTGACTAAAAACAAATATATGCTGACTAACGAAGGAACTCAGGTGACTATCCACTGTGGTTTGAGAAATATTTTTAACCAGATTCTAAGCATTAAATCTTTATTTCAGATATATTTAATAAGACTATTTAAAATAGACTTATACAATTTATTTTCTTTTAATTTTGTGTTATAATCGCTCATATTCTTTTGTTAAAAGTGTGTTATAATCTCTCATATTCTTTTGCTAGCCTCTATCAATGTTCCAATACTGTCCATGAGGGTAACCAAATAGAAAAATAAAACATGTTGCTCATCCAGTTAGGTTTCACTCTGGGATCTGACTTGCCTTTCGTCACTGTCAGTCAGGATCATCACAACCTCAGCAATGGTCTGGACATTACTACTGGTGTTAATGAGACAGGCCCGAGGCACAGCATAGAGAAAGGGGGACTGGTGACAGAATACTACAAATGAGTGGTAATTGTATCTGAAAATACAACATGATGCCAGTGGCGGTACTGAAAATGCGATGATACAGCATTCTGTCTGACTATCCCTTGTATATATTTATGTTTAATAAACTGAAGGTTCAGTTACCTGAGTGTAAACCTCATCCTACTATACAGACCCTGTCCTTCCCTATCATTTCCATCACTCCTTCAGAAAGGTCATCAATCTAAAGTCAGCCTGAAGCATTAAATCTGATTCTGACCAAAGACGCTGCTTAACATGCTTAGTTTTCCTTTTCAGCAGTTTTTGTTTTTATTTTTCTTTATCAATCCTGTCACATGCTTTAATCAGATTATATTTATTATTCGTGAAAGGATTGATTGGTGCATTGCTCTAATTATGTTTCACGTGCAGATTCAAATCTAACTTTATTGAAAGTGAAGGCTCATTGATGGGTGTATACTTGCTTTGCAATGGGCATGAGGTAAAAGTACTTGAATAACATGGATCAGAATAATGTTTTAGTCTGAATTTAACCAGCATGTATTTTCTAGCATTAACATTTTTTTTGACATTTTCCGAACAAATTCCTAAAAACAAGTTTACTTAGTTAACCACTGAAATTTGACAAGTTGCACAGAAATGTTGACTGGAAATTGTTAACCTTGAATTAGCATTACTGAGACTGTGCATGGGTTGCAAAACTGTATCTTATACTGTTACAGTGCATACTTCCCTGAGCAAAATTTTAAACTGCCAGTAGCAGATCTCAAGGACAAACAATGAGTAGAAATTGAATCACCGACAAAACTGTCCTGTGCAAATAGCATGTCAGATAAAATGAACAGGAGTGTGAGAGACTGTTACAGGAGATTACTGGATTTAAAAATAACAGAAAGGGATTGATGGGGACATCAGTGATCCTTTGCACTTCTCTTAATAATATATTCTTAAATGTATGTCAGGGCACAATAACAGGTGAAATAGCAAGAAGGAATAATGAGAGAAAAAAGGAATGAGGCAAAGGGTTGATGCATTGAAAACTGAAATTTGAACTTGCTGTGCTCTCCAAAAAGAGATTTCAGACAACATGAATATTCAGGAAAATGAGGCACAAAGAAATATTCTGTGTTTCAAAGGGAGATGATGCAGCAGAGGTTTTAAAGATTTGCTGAAACAGTTCCTCAGGCAAAAGACTATGAACATCGACTGAAATAAAAGAAACATTGTAGGGCTTACAGCAACATTCTCCATTTCATAAGCAATGGTTAGCAAGCCTTTCTTCATACTGGGAAATGTGTGATAAACATCCATCTGAAGACTGTGACTGCACCAAAGAAGTTATGGAAGGTAATGGAACTGTTGGTAATTACACATAACGAAGTATTTATGGAAACTATTGAAAGAACAAGTATCTTGGAGAGTCTACAGACTTCATTATCTCTGGAAATACATGATGAACTGTTCATTGTTTGTGAAATTTTTTTTTAGATTAGATTACTTACAGTGTGGAAACAGGCCCTTCGGCTCAACAAGTCCACACCAACCCGCCGAAGCGCAACCCACCCAGACCCATTCCCCTACATTTACCCCTGCACCTAACACTACGGGCAATTTAGCATGGCTAATTCACCTAACCTGCACATTTTTGGACTGTGGGAGGAAACCGGAGCACCCGGAGGAAACCCACGCAGACACGGGGAGAATGTGCAAACTCCAGACAGTCAGTCGCCTGAGGCAGGAATTGAACCCGGGTCTCTGGCGCTGTGAGGCAGCAGTGCTAACCACTGTGCCACCGTGCCGCCCACTAATGCATGCCTCAACAATGTAATCAGTATTCTTTTGACATTTGTGTTTCATACTAATTCCATAAAAGTGTATTTATAATCACTTATCAATGAAAAACAATTTAATTATTGGTAAAGACTACTTGTCCATTCTACAAGCAATTGGTTGATTGCAGCTGAAGCTGTATGGCAGTGCAATAGGGGTGAATCTGGAAGACCTCACCATTGGTTCCAGAACCTATGAAATCTCATGGCATCAGGTCAAAGATGGGCAAGGAAACCTCTAGCTGGTTACTACCTGTCATCTCTCCCTCTCTCAACCAATATATTCATCTTCATCATATTGAAGATCATTTAGAGGAAGCACTGAGGGTAGTAAGGGTACAGAATGCAGTGTGGTTGGAGTTGGGGGGGAGGGTGGGGGTGTGGGGCTTCAATATCTATCAGCAAGAGTAACTCAGTAGCAAAGCTGCAGATGTAGAGGACCAGGTCCTAAAAGACATAGCTTCTTGATTCGGTCTGCGGCAAGTGGTAAGGGAACCAACAGGATGCCAAAGTAAATTTGATCTAATCCTTACCACTTGTTGCAGATGTGTCTGTCTGTATCAGAATCAATAAGAGTGACTACCCCACAGTCCATGTGGACATAAGGTCCCTTCTTCACATTGAGGTTACTCTCCAATATGTTGAATGGCACAACAAGATTGATAAATGGGCAGACTTTGTCCAGATCAAAACTGGGAATGCATTAGGTGCTGTAGGCCATCAGGTGCAGCAGAATTGAATTCAGCCACAATTTGTAACCTCATGGCCTGGCATATTACCCACTCTACCATTATCATCAAATTAAGATTAACTTTGGTTCAATTAATATTGCAGGTCAGAAGCAGCACTAAGCACCTGAAACTGAGGTGGCAACCTAATGAAGACTCATAGGACTACTTGTTTGATGAACAGTGGAAACAGTGTCCAATAGACAAGGCTAAGCAATGCCACAAACAATGGATCAGATCTAAGCTCTATAGTCCTGTCAGAACATGAACGGTGGTGGACAATTAAACAACTAATAGGAGGTGGTGGCTTCACTGATATCCTAATTCTCAATAGTCGCGAATATCAGCACAAAAGATAAGACTAAAACATTTGCATCCATCTTCAACCAAAACAGCCTAGCCAATGATTATTCTCTACCTCATCCTGAGGTCCCCTCAGCTCATAGATACCAACTTTCAGTCAAAGTTATTCACTCTGCATGAAGAAAGCAGAAGACACTGCAAGGGCTGTGGCTGCACATTGAGACCTTTCAAGAATCTATGGAATTTCAAGCATCACTAACATTGCTACAATGGTAATAATCCCCTCTACAGCTGGATCTAGCCTTCGAGCTGTTACTAAACCTATATTCGACAGAGGCTGGTATCCTGTCACCAAGTCACCCTTTAGTTGGACGTGAAAAGTCCTTGACACTGGTCCAGCTCTCTCACAGCCAATTCTTAGGCAGAGTGTCAGAATGTCGGATACACCTGTTTTTGTTTGTCTGCCAGGGATCCCTGACTGGACCTGATTAACAGCACCAATCAGTGAGCTCTTATTCTATGAGATCTACATGACTAACCTCAGTACAATCATTATACCCCTCCCTTTCTGAGTCCGAGGGCACAGGCGACTCCTGGGCCATTCTAGCACTGGGTCAGGTTCTTCTGAGTCTGTGTCAGATACAGGACGGTGTGTAATACACAGGGGCTTGCCTCTTGTGCCCGGACCATCTCGAGAGCAATTCATTCTTTTTTTCCAGCAACAAAGGTATCAATGCAATGAAATCCACAGTGTCCATCTCAGATTCAGAGGTTTCCTCAGCTGTTGACAGAGAGGGAGGCCCGATGGTTCTCTTTTCCAGCTTGTCCAGGAGCAAGCATGTTTTGCTTCAACACCATTTGCACGTTTCTGGCTGTCAAATTACCGTGTGATTGTTCAGGACTCTACTTCCAACCTGATCTTTATATGTCACTGATCCTGACCTTGCATTGACCAAGACTCTTACCAATGCAGAGCCATTTCCGTGGTTCCTACACCAAACATTGTCCCCTGAAGTAAACTGTCTCTCTCCCTTAACAGAGTCTTGCATCTGGCATTGACATTCTTGATGCTGTTCACCCTGCCCCTAAGTCCGAGAAGATCAGATTTAACTGCTTGGAATCTGTTCTCCATTAGCAACTCTGAAGGAGCTATCCCTGTAGTTGCATGAGGGGTGGTTCTACAATCAAGTAGGAAGTGGGACAGTTTGGTATATAGTGAAGCTGTGGGCTGCTTCTTTTAGTCTGCTTTCAAAGATTAGACTGCTGTTTCTGCCAGGCCATTATATGACAGATGGTATAAAGCTGTCCTCATATGTCGAATTCCATTTAAGTTTAGGAAACAATCAAATTCTCTGCTGGTAAACAGTAGCCTGTATACTTCCTGGAGTCTGTGTGTTACAAAAGATGCACACTGTGACTCTATCATTGTTTCCATGTTTGACAAATAAACTCTATGCATGTCCAGCCACTTTGAATGATCATCTACAATGATTAAGAACATTGAACCATGAAAGGACTTGCATAGTCAATGTAACCAAATCCAGGGTTTACCCGGGCATTCCTACAAATATGGAGGAGTGGCTGGTGGTAATTTTTGTCCTTGTTGGCACGTTGGGCACTGTCCCACCAACGCAACTATGACTGCATCCAATCCTGCAAACCAGACATAACTTCTCACCAACATCTTAATTTTCGAAGCCCTGGATCACACTGGTGGAGTTCAGCCAGTTTCTGGTGGCGACCAGTTCTCAAGAGAACTACTCTTGCTCCCCACAGTAATATGCCGTCCACTATCATGATCTGGTCTCTCCGGGTCTGAAATTATTTCAATTCTTGTTGTAACAGCCCTTTGGTTTCCCTAATCCCCACCAGGTGTTTCAGTTTTGCCAGGAACGGATCTTTCATCATCCAGAGTCTGATATTGTCAGCTGCGATAGGAAGTGTGTCCAGAAAATTTAACATCATTACAACTCCTCCAGTTGCTTTCCATGGTCATGTGAATTGCAAATGTGTAACAAGAATGGAAAATAGACTAAGTATTTTTCTATCTCTGTCTGAGCATGTTGGCTCTACTTGTGTGTGTGTCATATAAGGCCCTTCAAGGAACAATTGCACAGCAGATTGAAGTCATCCCCAATCATAGTATCCTATATGTGAAAACGTAGCGGTACCACCAATGGTGTATCTGCCAATGGGAGGCAGCTCAATGCATCGCATTTGCAGCTTGACCACCTGGACGATGTTCCAACTTGTAATCATATGCATTTAGTATTACAGCTCACCACTGAATTTGGCCTGAAGTTATAGGCAGCACTGTCTTGTCCTCTTTAAATAGACATAGTACGGGGTTGTGGTCCATTATTATTACAAATTTACATCCATAAAGGTATGACTGCCAAACCTTTCTTCTCTATCTGGGTGCATTTTAAACTTTGCATTAACCAAGGTCCTGGATGCATATTCTATTGGACATTCCTCTCCAATGGGGAGAAAGTGAGGTCTGCAGATGCTGGAGATCAGAAGAAGGGCTTATGCCCGAAACGTTGATTTTCCTGTTCCCTGGATGCTGCCTGACCTGCTGCGCTTTTCCAGCAACACATTTCCGATTCCTCTCCAATGGGCCAGCGATGAGCTAATACTACCCCGATGCAGTATCGGAAGCATTGCATGTTAATGCCAGATCTCACTTGGAATCACAGTGTTCCAACACCTCACAGAATGATTGGTGCATCTTCATTTCCCACAAAGCTATGGCTTGGTAATGTGATTATTTCAAAGGCTGACACTTTATTAGGAGTTAATGCAAAGGTGCCAGGATCGAGGTTAGATTGTGTTTGAAATTTCTGTAATAATTCACCAAAGGAATGATCTAACTTCTGCTACAGACATTAGAGCTGGGGTTCTTTAGATTGCCCTCAATTTATCTTCCAACAATGTCTTCTTAATGACCAGTGACATTGGTAGTATTGCTTGTGAACAGGATCACAGGTGAATACTGGATGTTTTCACATATATGATGCTGTGGTTGGGGATGACTTCAATCTGCTGTGCAATTGCTCCTTGAGGGGCCTCATGACACACACACAAGTAGAGCCAACATGCTCAGACAAAGATAGAAAAATACTTAGTCTGCCCACTGTCGCAGCTATTTTCCATTCTCATTTCACATTTGCAATTCACATGACCATGGAAAGCAACAGAAGGCACTATATATTTGGTACAGTGTGTCTCAGGGTCAACATGAGTCAGCTTAGATATTATGGAAATGAATTTATTTCTATACATGGTCTGCAATCTGTAAACAATATTTCTTGCCTGAGATACGGCTTCCTTTGTCACAAAGTTGACCCAACTCACCCATTTACTTATTCACCCATTCACTCATCTGTTCATGAACCTACACTGAAAGGCTGGACCTGTAAATATACTGCTTCTACAGCAAGTACGATAAAAAGGAGAGTGCCGTCTCTTCCTGGAGCAGGATCAGGTAATTAGCAGAATGCTTCCTTGTCTTTATTTGATCCAATGAAATGAAACTTCATCAGGTTCGATGTTAGTCATATTAGTCCTATCAGTGGAACAGAACATAAACAGAAATGAAAATGATTGGGTCTGGGACATTGTCAGGAATGATTTCCTGCGTATTTCTATACTGTTTCAAGCTGTTGTTTAACTGGTCTGTGGAACATCTCTTTCAATTTCAGTATATGCCTCCAGATGTCAGTATGGAGAAGTTTTAAGAGTCAACAAGGCTGAGTTTACCATTGTCATTTCAGTTCTTCAGTCAAATGATCTATCCAGTTTCATTTCTTTCCTCAGGCTTCAATGCAAGCTTTGTTAAGTTGAACAGTTTGCTAAATAATTTCAAAGATTACTTAATAATCAACAACATTGCTGCGGCTCTGGAGTCACATGAGAGCCAGATCAGGCAAGGACGGCAGGTTTTGTGACCGGAAGGCCATTAATAAAACATAAAGGCTTTTACAATAATTGATTATAGGTGCATTCATACAGCAGAATAACTTTAAATTCCAGACTTATTAATTTAATATATTTCACCATTAATCATAATGGAATTTGGATCTATGTTCCCAGAGCCATTGGTCCCAGTCTCTAGATTGTGAGAATGGAGTTGTTGTATTGGTTTGTGTCCCTGAATGAGATGAGTTTTAATGAAGGTTTCTAATATAGCGAGAAATTTGTGCCTGGTCAGAGAAAATTACAAATATAAAGGAAGATATTTCAAAATGTAATCTATTTTTCATTATATCACTACAGATTATGATCTAGTATAACTGAACTGTTTCAAATTATGAAAGACAGATGGAAGCAGATTGTTTTAGTAATTAAAAAGAATAAACGACAGATACAATATTAAATTAAACAATTTAAAACAGATTTGAGGAAAGTTCATATGGAGTATTTTGAAGTTTTGATGAAATGCATGAAGAAAGATTATCTCTTCTTGTTTAATTAAGTGATGAGGGTTCAATAAGTCAAAATCAGAACATGAGGAGAATTGCCTTTATATACAAATTATTACTGCATACAAAACATTTACAAGGAGATGAATGAAGTGGATTAGAAGAAAGACATTATGCCGGATTAGATTATTAGGGCTAAGGTCAAACAGTACAGTTTGTGGAAGTCTTTGAGTGTGCAGAGAGATTGATCAAGGCACATGCGTTTTGGAAGATGTTCCAAAGAAACATTGAACTGTGTGCACTGTGATGTAGAGCCAGAAAAGATTGGAGAGATGGGAATAGCCAAGCCTTCATTCATTCTTTTAGTTCATTCTTGGGATATCTACGTGGCTGGCTAAGCCAACACTAATTACCCATCTCCATTTGTCTTTGAGAAAGTGAATGGTGAGCTATTTTTTTTTTAACCATTGCTATCTATTTAATCTAGGTAGACCCACAATGCTGTTCAGGAGACAATTTCTGGATCTTATCCCAGCGGCACATAAGGAATGATGATATATTTCCAAATCTTGATGGCGTGTGGTTTGAAGGGTATTTTCAGGTTATGGGTGTTTCCATGTATCTCTTATCTTTGTTCTTTTAGATGGTAAATGTCGTGGATTTTTAAGATGCTCTCTGAGAAACATTAGTATTGTAAGATTGAGAAAAAATCCCTGTATTCTGAAATGCTGGACCAAAACTCTTGACTTTTCCAAAAGACTTTTAAAAGAAAGAGGGCACCTGGGATGAGTTTGGGGCAAAATGTTCAGTCACAGAGATAGCTGTCTGGAACCATTGTTCAGCCCGAAAATCCAAATCACACCTTAACTCCAAGAGAGCAATCAACCCGACCTAAGGTGGAAAGCTGGTGTTGAACTGGAGTAGAGAACGTTAAAAATGACAGAACACCAGGTTATCATCCAACTGGTTTATTTGGCAGCAGTAGCTTTCGGAGCACTGCTCCTTCATCAGGTGGTTGTGGAGTATAAGATCATAACACACAGAATTTATAGCAAAAGATTACACTGTCATGCAACTCAAATGATATATTGAACAAACAAAGTCTTTCATCTTTTAGAACGGGTTGCAGGTTTCAGTTCATTAATATCGTAAATCCCAGAACTTCTTTTAAGTCACTTTCTTAAGATAACTTAAGGTTTTATAACAAAAGTTGACATCTCAGCTCAGATAATACATTAAAGGTGTGAGATCAGAGTTTGTCATATCCAATCTTGAGTCAGACTGGTTTTATTTCCAAAGCAGAATTTACAAAATATTACATGTATTGACTGCCTACATTGACTGTGAAAGCTTGGTAAAGCATGTGTGTGGGTGTGATGGAGTATAAGACTGTAAGATATGATTTGGAGATGCCAGTGTTGGACTAGGGTGCACAAAGTTAAAAATCACACAACACCAGATTATAGTCCAACAGGTCTATTTGGAAGCACTAGCTTTTGGAGTGCTGCTCCTTCATCAGGTGGTTGCTCCCTGACTGGGATGAAACACCCCTGTCTGGTGATTGTTGTGTGGTGTCCACCCAGTCCAATACCACACAACAATCACCAGTCAGGGAGAACTTCAGCGGTCAGGGGCATTTGGCCTCAGATCTTCAGGTGACCATCCTCCATGGTGGACTTCGGGACAGGCAACAATACAAAGTGGCCAAGCAAAGGCTGATAGCCAAGTCCGGTACCCATGAGGATGGCCTTAACCAGGATCATGTCACACTACAGGTGACCCCATGACATTATCTCTCACACGCTCACACACAAGCACACATACAGATACACTCTTACATACTCACAAATTCACGCAAACAATCTCTCTCTCATTCACGCACACACACCCGCCCCCCCGCCCCACATTCACACCCACACATAAACCCTCTCACAGGTGTATACCCTATCACACCCACACACTCATGCTACCAAGCTTTCACACATGTAAACATACCCTCTCTCATGCACTCACACTCACATGCACACACTCACATGCACACACACTCTCCCTCTCCATATTTCTCTCTCATGTGTGCACTCATGCAATTAAGTCTATGGGGTGAATTAGTATTTGCAGAAGTCTGTTTGCAGATATATTCTATTTTGGTCAAAAATGCACAATCTGCAGGCAGTCAATACATGTAATATTTTGTAAATTCCATTTTGGAAATAAAACCAGTCTGACTCAAGATTGGGATACAGACAAATACCAATCCTCAGAAGAAGAATTCCAACAGTTAATTCCAGAAGCTATGTATGGAAGGGGAATCCGACAGAAATTCTGAAACTTACCGACAAAGACATATTCCGCATTAGGGAAGCAGTAGCAACTGACCTCAAAAATGACAACCTCTGAAAATCACTGATCCAACTGACACCACAAGGCCTCAGTCACATCCTGAGGTGGAAACCGGCTTGCAAAAACCACTACAAAGTAAGGAAAACAAAGTACTCACCCAATAAATCCAAAACGTGTCCTACCGCATCAGTGGACTCAACCCAGACTGAAAGCCTATACAGTCCGAAGTCTTCATCAAGGCACCAGGTACGGCAAACAGGAATGGCCAGCTGTACTTCAAAATTATGTTTATTCTAGAGGGGAAGATGGGTGGTGACATGACAGAGAAACATCTACACATACTTATCAACGCTCAGCCTCCCAAGCAGCTTTGTTTCATCTGGAAATTTGGAGATATTACATATAGGTCCTTCATTCAAATCATTAATAGAAACTATGAATAGCTGGGGTCTTACCACTACTGCACGAATCACTGTCTGCCTTTCAGAAAAAGAGACTGGTTTATTCTTCCACTTTGTTTCCTGTATGTCAACTAGTTTTCCATCTATCTCAGTATGCTACCCAATCTCGTGCACTTTTATTTCGCACACTAATCTCTTATGAGGGACTTTGTGAAAAGCCTTATGTAGTCCAAATAAACCACATTCACTGGCTCCCCTTGTCAAGTCTACTGGTAATATCCTTAAAGAGTTCCAGTAGATTTATTAAGCATGATTTTCCACTGGCAAATCCATGTTTCATCTGTCTGAAATCACAGCAGGTCAGGCAGCATCCGGACTCAAAACATTAGCTTGCTTTCTGCCCATGGATGCTACCTGACTCATTGTGATCTCCAACATTTTTTGTTTTCAATTGCAATTCCCGAATCTGCAGTAATTTCTCTGATATTGAATCTGTCTGATTCAGTCACTGTTTTTCAAGTGTTCTATTGTAAATTCTTTTGTGATGGAGAGCAGTTTCCCCACTACTGAGGTCAGGCTAACTGGTTTCTATTTCACAGTTTTCTTTCTGCGTTATTTCTTAAATAGAAGGGTTACATTAGCTACCTTCCAATCTGTGAGAACTGCTTCAGAGTCTACAGAATCTTGGAAGATGACCATTAATGCATCCATTATTTCCCTAAGTACTCTGGGATGTAGATTATCAACACCTGGGAATTTATTAGCCTTCAATTCCATCAATTTCCCAAATTTAATTTCCCCACCAATAATTATTTCTTTCAGTTCCTTTCTGTCACTAAATCCTGTGTTTCCAAACATTTATGCTGTATTATTCTGTCCTCATTCGTGTCCTCATTTAGTTGGTCAGCTATTAGCTATAGGTTTTACTGCATGACAATGACGAGATTTTGAGCTCGAATTGTGCAGGTGTTTTAACTGCATCATTGTATTCTAATCTTAATCTATTTTTGAAATGTCAGATGCTACTGGAAATTATATGGTTAAAATGGTACTGGATGAGAATGCAACAAAAACACAATATCAAACACTCACTACCTGCCTGTTATAGCTAACAGGGTGTCAAAGTCAAAATTAAGACTTAAAGTCGGAATTATCTGATGGGATCTCTAATTAACACTGAGAAGAAACTTTCACTCTGTGTGAAAGAAAAAACAAACAAGGTACAGGCAAAGTTACTAAATAACAGAGAAATGAAGAGCACAGTGGTAATGAGCAACCTCAATGAAGGGGTCCTGGTCAGAGCAGGACATCATGCTATCAATAATGAAATGGCAACTTTAAACTGAAATTGAATTCAGTGACAGAATCAATTCCATCTGCAATTGGTATAATATGTAATTTTTTCAATATCTGACACACTATTTTGCTGATGTCTGCAGATGCTGGATGGTATAATTTGAAAATAACAAAAAAAGAAAATCTGAAACGGAATCATTTACATGTAAAATATGACAGCTTTTGTCTAATCCCTGTTTTTATTATCTTGCAAAGTTGAGGGTTAACAGGCAGTGTTTGAGACAAAGAATGTAAAGAACGTATATCTGTGCATCCTGTCGCAGCATACAGACTGAGATCCCTGCTGATGAGGAGGTCGGGTAAAAGATGCCAGGTGTAATTTTATTAAATATGTGCCTGCAATTGGGTAGGAAATTAAAATATTTTTAAAAATCTCAAATCTGTCCCAACTCATCCTCGAATCCAATAAATTTCAGTTTGAACTGAGATTGGGCTGGCAGTGAATCGCTCATTTAATATTTTAATGAGACTGCCTACTTATGACATATCTGCCCTTCAGGATTAATATTGGCTGTCAGAATGTCTCCAGCAGGAAGAAATCCCACTGAAGTGAACTGAAGACTACTGTATTAGGTTTCTTTCCTATCTTTCTATATGTCTAAGAAAGAGTAGGAATGATTCTTTCCTGCTCATCCATAATCCTGCAGCAGTCAAACCTTTGTTCCCTCAATCATCAATGCCTAAAGCCTACACGATTGCTAACACTTATATTTGGAGAGACACCAAAATCGCTGGCTCACCAATCTTTTTCTTTCATGTCTTCAGCAACCCCCAATCTCTTCCAAACCCTACAATCCTCCCTCTGTCTTTTTTGAATTAATCCAGTGGATAAGGACGTCGCTGCCTAGACCAGCATTTATTGCCCATTGCTAATTCCCCAAAGGGCACTTTAGAGTCAAACATAAGCGCTAACTTACTCTTAATGTGCACAATCTTTAATCCACTTTCCAGAAATAATTCCCCCTCTTCTCACAGTAGGCTTGAGCAGCATCCAGCAATACTCTACAAAGAGGTCAGCGCCTTAAAATCTCAGCTTCAACTCAAACTCAGAGGAAGAAGCCAGTGAAGTCTGACACAATGCACCAGCAAGGTATTCACATTGATCTCCTCTAACTCAGAGACTATTGCTTCGATGGATACTTTATTTCAACTAAAATTAGAGAAACAATTTGGTAAGCACATCACCAACATTCAAACTGCAACTGCACAAGGACGAATCACCTCAGATAAACATATATGAGCCATATATATGGCGGCACAGTGGCTCAGAGGTTAATACTGCTGCCTCACAGCACCAGGGTCCCAGGTTCGATTCCAGCCTTGGGTGACTGTCTGTGTGGAGTTTGCACATTCTCCCCATGTCTGTGTGTGTGGGTTTGCTCCAGTTTCCTCCCACTGTCCAAAGATGTGCAGGCCACGCTAAATTGCCTATAGTGTTAGATGCATTAGTCAGAGAGGAATGGGTCTGGGTGGGTTACTCTTCGGAAGGCCAGTGTGGATTTGTTGTGCCGAAAGGCCTATTTCCACACTGTAGGGAATCTAATCTAATCATGTTGCTGTGGGTCTGGAGTCACATGTATGTCAGACCAGGTAAGGGTCGACAGTGTGGTGCTGGAAAAGTACAGCAGGTCAGGCAGAATCTGAGGAACAGGAGAATCAGCATTTTGGGCTTAAGCCCTTCATCATATTCCTGATGAATGGCTTGTGCCCCAGACATCGATTGTCTTGCTCCTCGGATGCTGCCTGACCTGCTGTAATTTTCCAGCACCATACTCCTGACTCTGATCTCCAGCATGTGCAGTCCTCACTTTCTCCCAGACCAGGCAAGGACGTTAGCCATCCCCTGAAGGACATTAGTGAACCAGATGGGTTTTTCCTGACATTTGACAATGGATTTGACAACATTAGAACCTTAATTCCAGATTGTTTTTACTGAATTTAACCATCGGCCATGGCAGGAGTTGAACCTAGGCCCCCAGAACAATACCTGGTTATCTGGATTAATAGCCCAGTGATAATACCACTAAGCCATTGCCTCTCCAAATCTCCCTCTATTCCCCAGTTTCTCCATAACCTGGCATCTCATCTTTCTCTAACCCACATCCCTGTGCTAAAACACCAATCTCTAGATTCAGAAGGACATAAGATCACAAAAGCCATATCACCTCCAAGTTATATGCATAAACTTTTTGTGTCAAAACCCTGGAATTTTCAAACATTGTCAGTAAATCAATGTAAACAAGGACCATCATAAAGGAAAAGCCCATCAACATGTATCAGATACATAAGAGTTTTTGTTTTGTATTCATTCATGGGATGCAAGCATCCCTGGCTAGGTCAGCAATTTACTGTCCATCCCTATTGATCCTGCCAAGGTGGTGATGTGGTTTCCTTCTTGAACCACTTTAATCCATTTATTGTAGATGTAACATAATTGCAGTTAGGGTGGGGGATGTATATTTCTGACCCAGTAACAGTGAAGGAACAGCAATACATTTCCAAAGTCAGGATGGTAAATGGTTTGAAGAGGAACTTGCATTAATTTACTGCCCTTGTCCTTCTAGGTGATAGTTTTCAAGCCTTCTTTTTCTCTTATGAAGTCTTAAAACAAATATCTTAATTTCTATGAGGCAAAATTATAACCACAGAAAGTCATGAACATGCATTCAAAGACCTTGGACCTTCTCTGTGAGTTCCTTAGTGGAACGTCTTGTGGAATTACTGCCAGGTCCTTAGGTCCAGATGATGAGAATTGAATTCCTTGGCCACTTGCTCACTGTTCCTCATGAGGGAGGTATTTGAGGGCTCACAGTCACCTGTATAACCATAACGTTTCTGCATTTGTCCACTTCCATCAGGCCTTCACCCCCACATCTGTGATTGTGTAGCCCCTGACTGGTCTTTCCATTTCTTCAGTTAGAATTGAAGTGATTTTATTCATCATCAGCTTCCTGTAATTCAATTCAGTTTTCTCTTATGAGGAACAGTCTACCATTATGAATAGTACTTTTAACTAGGTGAGGCTGCTAGGCTCCCTGGCAGCAGTAGTGAATGCATTCATCCCACTACTATATTCAACTAAATGAAGTGGCAACACCAATTTACATTCCATACCTTCGTGACAATAAGTCCAGCTAGTTGTTAATTCATCCTTATGGAAAAAATAGAGCTAGGATCAATTCAAGTCTGTTATCTTTCCAAAAATAATGTAAAAATGCATGAAGCAACTTAAAGTGCCAGGGAGGAAGGCCAATTGAAATCCATAACAAAAAAGTTAAATCCCAGTGTTGGAATACTCTGCTCTTCACCTTACCTCGAAGTACCATTGAACTGCTAACAGTTCCAAACGCTTGTAAGGTTTCTGATCTGTTTCTCCAACTCAATACAACCTAAAGGAATGCCTTTTCCTTGGCTGATAGGACAGTATAGAAAAATCTTCAAAAATAGATAAATGAAATATGTTTCTTTTATTCTGTTTATTAGTACCCATTATTTATTTGATTGAACTGCTGTAGATAAATAGTTTTTTGAATGATTTGGAGATGCCGGTGTTGGACTGGAGTGTACAACTTACGAATCACACAACACCAGGTTATAGTCCAACAAGTTTAGTTGGAGGCACTAGCTTTCGGAGCACCGCTCCTTCATCAGGTGGTTGTGGACTGCACAATTGTAAGACACAGAATTTATAGCAAAAGTTTACAGTGTGATGTAACTGAAATTATACATTGAAAAATACCTTGATTGTTTGTTAAGTCACTCATCTGTTAGAATGACCATGATAGTTTCACTTCTTTCATGTGTAAATCACAAAGCTTTTTTTTAAAAGTTACATTCTCAGGTGAACTGTACCAATTGGTGTCAGTGCAGATAAGATGTTGAGATGTTGAAGGTGTTAGCCCCTTGTGTTCTCTGTCTGTGCCATAATGTTTAGACTGATTCTAATCTAAAAAGTGAGTTAACAGAGTCTTACATGGACTCATGCAGTTTTTGAGAAAAGTACAATGTAACTGCAAGTACAAATTCACCCCACAAATGTATATGTGTATGTGTGCATGTGTGTGCGTGTGTGTGTGTCTGGGGTGGGTGTTTGTGAGTGTCTGTGAGAGAGTGTATATGTGTGTGTGAGAGAATAAAGTGGTCTAAGTCACGTGTGAGTGTGGGAGTATGTGTGTCTGTAGGAGTGTGTGTGTGTCTGGGGTGAGGAGTTGTGAGTGTCTGTGAGAGAGAGTATAAATGTTTTTGTGAGTATAAAGTGTCTAAGTCTGTAAGAGGATGCATGTGTGAGTGTAGGAGCGTGTGTGTCTGTAGGAGTGTGTGTGAGTGTATGTGTGTGTGTGTCTGGGGAGGGGGGTAGTGGTTGTCTGTGAGAGAGAGTGTGTGTGTGAGTGTAAAGTGTCTAAGTCTGTAAGAGGATGCATATGTGAGTGTAGGAGTGTGTGTGTCTGTATGAGTGTGTGTGTGTCTGTGTGCATATCTGTGTGCAGGTGTGTGTATGTGCATGCGCGTGGGAGTGTCTGTGTGTGTGTGTATAGTGCAATGGTGTTCACCTGTCATTTGAAGGGATCATTGAATGTCATGCTCTGATTTTTTCCATTGTCTGAAGTGATATTGCACCCTGATGGATGAAATATTTTGTTAAAAGTTTTGGAGAACTTCTACAATTCAATCCTTTCACCCCTTAAGAATATAATCTGCTGCATTTGCAATTTTCCAAAATCTGCTCTCTCAAATGTGGCTTCTTCTTCACCTAAGTATTCACCTAATTTAAAAATAATGAAAGAAAGCCAAAGAAGAAAATGTTTATTGATGAGGGAGACAATTAATAAAAAAGACAATGAAAGTTCAGATAATTAACAAAATGGACAGAGCTGGTTGGCATTCTAGCATACTTGCATATATATACCTTAGCCTTAAAATCACTGTCATTATTGGATTAAACTCAAATCATTTGTGGTAATTCATAACTTATATTCTAATGACAATATTGCTACTTTTTACTGCTATGACAAAGTATATCAGGGTTCATATCTCTGTAATCTTCTTCAGGTGAAGATTTACATCTATTCATTAATTATGCAACTGACTTGCTGACCACCTTTCTTCAGCAATTCTATGAGGAGTAAGGTGGATGTTCTTACCATTGCTGGAACCTTCACGGTTACATATCTCTGGCAACATTTTTAAAGGCTAGCTGCTCATCACCTCAGGTACTGCAGGCCAGGAACAACATCACTGGTCCTCAATGTTGAAGTGTTAAGATGTGTCACAGAGGAGAGGCCTCCCATTTCTAAGATAGGGACCTGGAGGTGCTAATGGATGGGTTGGTGGAGGATGATCAGTCATTTGTCCTAATGATCACCAAAGATCATTCACAACCAGCCTGGACAGCAACTGCAGTGTGTGTCAGTGCTGTGCCTTGAGTCAGAATCAACATACTGTATTGCAAAAAGAAAATCACCAATCTTTCACATTCTGCCAGATTAAGAGCCACCATCTCTCTGTGACATCATACTTTTAGGGCCAGAATTTTCTCTAATACTGGAGCCACATCTTACCAAGGTTTATGGCCTAAAAGTTCATCATGTCCACTGAAGCCTTACAGCCTCATTGTCACAAACTACCAATTGTTCATGGCCTCTGTGTCTCCTAATCACTAACTGGGGGCCCTTCCCCATGTCTCCTGCTTCTGCATCATAACTAACTGCCCCTGCATCCACTTCCATTATATCAATCCCTCCAATTATTCTCAATACAGGATAAACTGACATTCCCAACATCACAAGGTCAGAAGTGGGGATGTTCACTAATGGAAGCACAACATTCAGCAGCATTTGTGATTCCTCAGATACTGAAGCATTGTATGCCCAAATGCATCAAGATCTGGACAATATTCAGGTTTGGGCTGACAAGTGGCAAGTAAGATTATATTGCACAAATGCAAGGCAATTGCCATCTCCAATAAGAGGTAATCTAAATACTGCCTCCCAATATTCCATCACTGAAATGTTACCATCACTGAATTCCCCACTATCAACATCCTGGGAGTTACCATTGACCAGAAACTCAACTGGACTCACCATACAAAAACAGTGGCTACAAGAGAGGTCAGAAGCCAGGAATTCTGCAGCAAGTAACCCACCTTCTAACTCCCCAAACCCCATCCAACCCACCTATATGGCACAAGATAGAGGTGAGATGGAAAATTTTCTGCTTGCCTGAATGGGTGTAGCTTCAAAACAGTCAAGAAGCTTGATACCATCCAGGACAAAGCAGCCGGCTTGATTGGCACCAAATCTTCCCTTCACCACTGATACTCAGGAGCAGTAGTGTGTATGATCTTCAAGGTGCACTGCAGAAAATCACTCCAGATCCTTAGACAACACCTTCTAAGATAATGATGACTTCCATCTAGAAGGACTATGGCAGCAGATACATGGGAACGCCACCACCTACAACACACTTTAAGACACTTGCTATCCTGACTTGGAAATACACCACTGTTGCTGAGTCAAAATCCTGGCATTCTCTCCCTATTAGTATTGTGGCTCTACTTAGAACACATAGACTGTAGCCATTCAAGAAGGCAGCTCACCACCATGTTCTGCAGGATAACTACTGCCGGGCAATAAATGCTGGTTAACCAGTGATGGCCACATCTCATGAGCATGCAGAAGAGTTTGGCTGAGAAGCTGAAGACTGGCAGGAAATCAGGCTCCTCACCGCCTATAAGAAGAAAATTCTGGATTTGGCCAGAGTAGGAGCATTCAAATGGAGATGGCATGACATCAATGGGTAATACCTGAGTAAGGAGAAAGTGAGGATTGCAAATGCTGGAAATCAGAGTTAAAAAGTGTGGCACTGGAAAAGCACAGCCGGTCAAGCAGCATCTGAGGAGCAGGAGAATCAACATTTCGAGCATAAGCTCTTCATCATTCCTGATGTGCTTTTCCAGAGCTGTGCTTTTCTAGCACCACACTTATCTTTATTATTCCTTCTTTACATCCACTTGGTAAGATATATTTTTCATTTGAAGCATTCATCTTCATTGATGTTGCTAAATGACTCATTAAATTCTCATACCACAAATACCAAAGAACAATAATTTATCCATCTATAAACAGGCAGTGTCAGTAGCATGCTCTAAAACTCAACTTCAGTATTGACGAACAAAGCTATTTTGGATGACCCAAGTCTGTGCATAGTGAATTATTAAAATTCAATTGGTTTTGCAATGCTGTATGCCTTAAGCAACCAAATGACTATAAAGCAAACATGCAAGGTCTGGTCCCTTTCAAATAAGATCTTAGCATTTACAGCAACAGTGAATTCAGTATGCCAGCTGCATTCCTGTGTCTTGTATGCCATGCATCCTGTTGCAACTGATAAAATCATCAACATTTCATAGATGTGCCTGACCTTTATTTGAACAAAGGCATGAGGATATGCTCTCCCCAGTCTCTTTTCAAAGGTCAATTTTAAACTGAACCAAAGTACCAAGGACTTTCGTGTGGAGGTATTATTCCAATGCTGCACAGTATCTGATTCACATTATGGACTTCCGACAGAAATATTCCGCAGACAATTGGAGTTGAGACTTAAATTCCACTTATGATGGGGAGGGTATTCTTCAAGCTGACATTGAAAAATAGGTTTTGGCATGAACAATAACAGTGGGTAAATACTTAAAAAGGTAATGTTACTGTCTTCTGCCTGGTTTTTCAATAGATTTTATTTTACCGATTGAAAGCTGTGTTAACCATGCCAGCCAAATGAAGTCATAAGACTCTTAAGCATTTCCCCACTGTATTCACACACTAAGTAGGTGATGGCTTCATGATAGGGCAGGAAGGAAACTGGTGACAAAATGGTTTGTCTTAGAAATACAAACACCTTGGGTTAAGCAAATAAAATTATACCATGTTTCTCTGCACCTCCTATTGCTTCCTACCTGGAAAGCGTAAATAGTTTATACTAGTCAGTTGCAGCAATGGTTCATTAGACATATCTACTGTTCCAGCTATAACATGTAATTCACTAATGAATGACTTTAAATCTACTTTCCCAATAGAACCCAGTTGGATGGGCAGTTGAAGTTGACCCGCAGGACCTGACTGACCATGCTTTTGCATTGACTATTGTGCAGAATACTAACCATTCACTTATATCTGGTCGGTTCTTCTTTGACAAACCAGAATGAAATTGAATGATGACTATATTTTATAACTTCAGGTAAGTTGCAGAGACTTAGCCATCAGTCTGAAGACAGTCAAATCCATCAGATGAATGGGCCATCAAGATAATGAATAATCATTTGGCTCACACTTTGTTACCTTTAACCAGCCCACCCAGACAGGGATTCTAATATACTGGCCATTTTCCAGTGTTCTCACTTGAATCTCTATTCCCCACATTAACTGGATTGCTGGCTTTTTCTTATTGCCTCTACTCCGTGTTCTAGGAAGTAGACCGGCTGCATCTTGATATTTTCTGAATTTGATTTCAGCAACAACAGAAGAGTTATCAACTCAACTTGTGATTTTCCTGCCTGCCTCACATCCAGGCTTACAATGGTGATATTAAGCTTAAACCCTGGTCTAAGCTATGAGGTGACTTCTGTACATTGTCCAAGTTTCCAAAGCATATAGGAGCATGGGGATCACTGCCGCCCAGTAAACCATGACCTCAGTCTCCAGTTTGAGATCCCGGTCCTCGTGCACCCATTTCATTAATTGGCTGATGGCTGAGCTGGTGTATTGAAGGGAGTGCTGAACTTGATTGTCTGTTTTTGCCTTCATCAAAGGGTCACTCCTGAGATCTGGGAAATGGTCAACATTGTAATCATCTTTTATAAATGGGGGCGACTTTACACTCAGAAACTGGTGAAAGTCGGTCTTAGGCTTTTTGGAAAAGGATAATTTTCTCCTATAATTCAGAAAAGAAGTCAATAATAACTTGGAACTCTGGGGTTTAAGTGAGTGCACGCACCAGATGTTACCTGCGTGCCAGAGCTTAATGAATGAAGTTGGAATGATGTCAGTTTTGCTTAAAGTGGTTTAATGTGAACAGTTTCATGGAGATGATTTTAAATTATCTCCATGCTTTCTGATAGTTTGCTGGAAGCAAAACACACTGTTGCCATGGTGAAGATGGAGAAGCAGCCTTGTTTGACACCACAGGGGAACCAACACAAATTCCTTTGTGAGCCAACACATCCACAAGGACACTGGAAACCAACTCTGCTGAGCAAGCCATGTTGTTTGTATGCTTGACACCAAATGCCCCGAGAGTAAGCAGGAGAATCCCAACAGGACAGCAGCAATGCTTTGGAGATGTCTGCAAAGCTCAAACACTCCAATCCTCTAACGCTTGGCATTCCTCCAGATGGCTGATACTTCACTGATTCTGATGGTAACTTCAGTCCAGGCTGGAAGGATCTGGTATGGGGGTATCCCCAGCAGATACTGGGGCAAGACACTTACCCTTCTCTGCAGCACCCTGTCCACTAGGAGCTCCAGATCCCCATCTGCAAAGTGAAGCACCAGTTTCCCCTTCATTTCTAAGTCAGAGGAAAATATCAGCCACAATGTTGGTCTAGGTTGACAGTACTTATACAGATACATGATGACCTTTTAAAGATGGTGCTGGGAACACCATCTTGGGATCTTCCATCAGTGGTGAATTTTATGAGTATAATGAGTGATAGAATTAGGTTAGCATTGGAAAATAGCATAGATCTTTAATGGGGTGAGTTTGGAATGACATGACAAGCAATCATACGGGATTTTGAGGAGAGAAATCTTCTGTGAAACTCAACAAAATATGGCAAGATGCAGGCCTACATTTTATGCTCCATTTTGATGTGAGTGGAAATACAGTAGACCAAGAGGCCACCCAGCTTCAAAGGTGTGCTCATGATGCAAGTCAAAATTTTGATTAGTCATTTTTTGACATGATTCTGTCAATGGGTTCTTCCATTATAGTGCAGAGAATTTTCTATGGGAAGCCAGTGACTAATCATCGTGTAGAAGTTTTCATTAATGAAGGAAGCAAGCTCTTGACTAAAGATGAATTTCTGTATATTTTCTCCAAAGTGCATCTAACTACCTGTCTTGATGATTGAGTACAAGCGTTGCAAGCTCTTTTAATTTTAAAAGCCAGCTCTGTCACTGAAACACTTAAAGCTGCATGCAAACACATGCATTCTGTAAAAGATGGACACACTCTATTCTCTATTTTTACATAGAAAACACAGTATAGAAATAAGCCAACTGACAAAACAGGGCTATGCAAATAACAAAAGAGTGGGGAAAAACAGGCCGAGTAGCAACTCTGAAGGATGAATATAATTAACTTTACAGGTTGTGACCTCTCATTAGAACAAAGGTCACAACTTGAAATGTTAACTGCATTTGCTTCTGCACAAATGCTGCCAGATCTGCCAAGCATTTGCAACATTTTCTGTTTCTCTTTCAGATTTCGAGAATGTGCAGTAACTTTTTTTTATATCTATGATAGTATTTGCTTTAGCACAATCGTTGTCAATGATTTTTGCCATCAATAATGCTACAGTTCTCCCAATGCTGTTCCTGATCATTCAGATTGCTTTTATTCTTCTCCATCTTGTTACAGGGCAAGAGGTAGTAAACACTTCAAAGAAACCTTTACCAGTTCCCAAGAATGATTATACTCAAGCATTAAATATTTAAACTAAAGTAAAAATATGAGAAGCTGGTAGCTTAGAACCAGATATTTCATATCGCTGGTTAAGTTTCTGGATTTTTTTCACAAACTGGTTTCCTAATATTGTTACAGCATTTATGCTGTTCCATCAATCTACCACATAATATTTTAGTCTAACATTTATGTATTTCTTCTGTTAAGCACACTGATGCCATTTCTAGTTACATATGTGACAGTCTATGTAACATAAACCATAGATAGTCAGGTTCTGTTGAGTCAGATACCATGAAGTTTAGTTATAAGACTAACTATATACGTTGCAACAATTTCAGCAAGTTTTTAACTTCTATGTTAATGGAGGAATGCCAAGACTGATACTGATGCAAATGCAATTATCTCTTTGTGCATCTTTTAGGAGATGTAGGAGAAAGTGAGGACTGCAGATGCTGGAGATTAGGTCAAAAAGTATGGCGCCGAAATAGCACAGCCGTCAGGCAGTACCCAAGGAGCAGCAGAGTCGGCATTTTAAGCATGAGCTCTTCATCAGGAATTGGGGGGGAGGAGGTGGGGAGCTCAAGGGGGCTGAGAGTTAAATGGGAGGGGGTGGGGCTGGGGGGAAGATAACTGGGAATGTGATAGATAAATGAAGGTGGGGTGATGGTGATCGGTCAGAGTGGAGGGTAGAGTGGATACATGGGAAGGAAGATGGACTGTTGGACAGTTCAAGAGGACGATGTCGAGTTGGAGAGATGGATCTGGGATAAGGTGGGGGGAAGACATGAGGAAACTGGTGTAATTGACATTGATTCAGTCTAGTTGGAGGGTGCCAAGATGGAAAATGAGGCGTTCTTCCTCCAGGCATCGGGTGGCTAGAGTTTGGCAGTGGAGGAGGCCCAGGACTTGCATGTCCTTGGAGACGTGGGAGGAGGAGTTGGAGTGTTTGGCCACAGGGCAGTAATGTTGTTTAGTGTGCGTGTCCCAGAGATGTTCTCTGAAATGTTCTGCAAGTTAGTGTCCTGTCTCCCCAATATAGAGGAGACCACATTGAGAGCAATGGACACAGTAGATGATGTGTGTGGAGGTATAGGAAAATCTCTGTCGGATGTGGAATAATCCTTTGGGGCCTTGGATGGAGGTGAGGGGGCAGGTGTGGACGCAGGTTATGCACCTGTTGTGGTTGCAAGGGAAGTTGCTGGGTGGGGAGGGTGGGTTGGTGGGAGACGTGGACCTAACAAGGAAACCGGGAAAGGAATGGTCTCTGCAGAATGCAGATAGGGTTTGGGAGGGAAATATATCTCTGGTGGTGGGGTCTGTTTGTAGGTGGCAGAAATGGTAGAAGATGATGCGTTGTATCCAGAGGTTGGTGGGGTGGAAAATGAAGACCGTGGTGGGTTTCTGACTTTGTTGCGATTGGAGGGGTGGAGTTCAAGGATGGAGGTGCAGGAAGTGAAGGAGGTGCTCTGGAAATGTAGTCAGCAAACTGCATAAGACTACATTTTTGACTGACTAAACATATGCCAATAACTGCATCAGACAGAGAGTGTAGCTGAAGGAGAGATAGGCACATGAGAGCTGCCATTGAGGGTAAACCATTACCTACAGGAATAGCAAAGAACTTTATGACAGCTCTCTTGGCAAGTCACTTTACATTTAATGGATTGTGGTCTTATTGTACAAACAGTACATATTGAAGGGCTTCTTGAGTAAGAATAGTGAGGAGATGAAGTAATATGTTCATACTGTTTATTATTTTGTATATTGGATGATCATATTCTGTGAGTCAGATATCTTGAGGTTTATTGATAATACCAACTACTTCCAATGATATAACATCACAGACACACACACAGTCTGAGTTCTGTGCTTACTAATGTTACAGTACATTACACACCATCTCTAAATGACCAAACACACTAGATTGATTCCATTAAACAGAGAATGACTAAGGGCAAAGCATCTTTATACTGGAGCACCATATGTTTAAATACCATTTATCTGTCTTAAAGATACGGACCTGTCTTGTCTGTAATCTATGCCATTATACAACACAAGTCACCTGGCCATTCTAATTCCATTTCACAAGAGAGAAAAGGAAAATACTGGAGGAATATAAGTGGTAAAATAACACTGATGATTTCTCAGTAAATCAGAAGAGAAACTTTTGGTTAATATTTGAAATTATGATCCTTTGGATGTTGATTTTAGATGTTTTGATCTTTTCTAATGAATTTTGGTCCAGTGAGTGGAAACTGCCATTTGTATTCATGAGTATTCCCACTAAATGTGGTATGGGAAATGCAGGAGGTGCTGGTGATAGGTCGTGGTGGAGCGTTTGGGTGTAATTTGTGAAATAAAGAAAATTGTACTATTGTGAATCACTACATTTCACATCTCTCCTGATTTCTATTTCCATTGGTCTCAATGCAAACATTTGAACTTCAAAAATAGAAAGAAACAAAGTTCCCTGACAGTTCTTACTAACCCTTCTTCATTATGGGAAAAATCACTTCTCCACACAAGTAAATAGAATATCTTCGATCTATTTTGGGGACAATTCTTGATGGAAATCACCATCACAACTTGAAATGTTAAAACTAAGACAGAACAGAGCTCAGACAATGCCAATGATGCATTAAAAAAAAGTCAACATTTCTAAGGAAACACTGATGATTTCTGACAAATTTGCAGGATATGCCAACCTTTATAACATATTTATAAACCTCAATCAATATTTTAATATTTAATTTTTGTCACAAACATTCTGGCTTACCTTCTTCTTGAACTCCTGCTTTCTTTTCCTTCATATATTATAAGGATAGAAGCATGACAAAAATCATAAAATGCATTCTTTTGATGAAGATTAATATTAATCACACTGAAAGCTTCTTCTTTTCTCTTATTGTAAATCCTCCCCCACAAAATGTGGTTAGTGTAAATTAAAGTTAACGTTGGCCATGAACTCACTTGTTAACTTTAAATGCATATGTGACTGCAGGGCAGAAACGTGTTGATGTGATCTGGTGTGCCGCATGAAAGCTAGCACACATTAGGAGACTTATATGAGCATCAGTTGTTGGCAACAACACAGCTGGGGAACTGATGCGGTGCCAATGCATAATGTGGCCAATACAATGAGACACAGTTGCAGAAGAAGGTTGTCACAGCTAGAAAAGACCAGGGAAGATTGGATCTTGGAATACATCTGAGTGGGATTTAGAATAGTGTGCCTTTTGGTGAGGATTACAGCTCAGGTTCAGTTAAATTATTGCTGGCGAGGGATAAAAGAAAAGAAGCTGAAATTCTGTACGGAGATGACAAAATTTGAAGAACTTTGACACTCACTGTACAATCTCAGCAGGCTGATTAGTCAATTAATTTGCCATTTAAAACATAATTTACAGCTTATAATTGTTCATCATTTACCTGTTACTCTGTGTTTTGCTCATGTTATTTCTGGATTTTAGAATATATGATTAATGTTTGCTTGCTTGACTCTTGTAAAAAAAGAATCTTACAATTTTGATGATTGCATGACTTTAAGAGTTGTATGTTTTCAATGAAGAGAGGTTGAGACAGGTGATGAGTGGTCTGTTTTAAGCCAATAAAGTAAATGATTTGTAAAGCCTTAAGTTTTTTTTTAAGTTGGAACAATGGAAGTGCATGAAGGGGTAGAGTCAAGCTACCACAGTATCAGGATTTTAGTTTAACTTTCAGTAGCTGGTAGGGTTTGGAGGCTGCTATACATCTCCCTCAACTACAGCAAAATGTTTGAGTTCTCTCTCTCTCTTAGAGATTTCCCTTGATGTTTTGTTTCCTCCTGGACTGGAGATTTACGTGAGACAATCTATTTTCCTAGATTTGCCTTTGCCAAGAATGCGTTTATGGGATGTTACTATTGGAACTCGTCAAATATATTGGAACAGTTGTTGTTTAGCTGTTAAATAATCTATTATTGTTATTATGTTAATGTATAAATGCACTGGAATTGTGTTATGAATAATATTTTAATTAGTTCATTTGACATATTCATTGCTGAATATAAATCGGGTAATCCTTTATTTTCTTTCCATCTGAAAGAAATAAATTCAATATAGCTGTGGCATGCAGCAACCAACAACATGAATCAATGTAATCAAATACCAGGTATATATATATATATCTATATGTATATATATATATACATATATATCTTCAAAATATATTGCAGTTAGACTATTTATTCAACACCTTAAAGGCCACATTATAACACTAAAGAGAAACGGAAAGTATAATTATTTTAAGTTGTACTAATTGTGGTTTCACCAGGCATCCATTATTGGCATCAGGTGGTGAGGGGAATGTGAAGTGGATTGATGTTTCAGATAATGAATTGCGCAAGAAGCTTTTCCATTTCCACCATGCCTTGCAGAAGAATTTAGGAAACAGGAACAGGAGTAGCCCATAGAAAGCTTTGAGCCTGTTCTGCCATTCAGTATCTTCAGCCTCACCTCCACTTATCTGTCCTGTCTAGACACTCCTTGACTCTGCTCCTGTCCTTCGAACCACAGTTCTAGAAGTCCTCAATCCCTCTTGAACAGAGGATATTCCAAAATTTCACCAACCTCTGAAGGAAGAAAGTTCTTCTCACCTCAGTCCTAAGTGGGCAGTCTTGAGACTTCCAACCCCTACTTACAGACTTGCCAACCAGGTGAAGCAGCCATTCAGCAGCTACACCGTCAAACCCTGCAAAAATGTTATACTTTTCAATGCTATCACCCCTTACCTTTACAACCACCAAGAATATAAGCCTTTTCACTTCTTTCACTCCAGTCGAGAGCAGTTAATTCAGCACAGACTCAAGAACAGTCCTGGGATTTATTTGGGTTATATGGTAACAGACAACCCAGAGTGAGACAGAAAAGTCTTTGATCTCATTTGGAGATGAAGGTGGCGATGGGTGTATTTCTTTCATTCAGCTGACAGTTGAAACCTGGTAAAGATGAACCCTGATGAACGGCTTTTGCCCGAAATGTCAACTCTCCTGCCCCTCGGATGCTGCCTGACCTGCTGTGTTTTTCCAGCACCACACCGTCGACTCTAATCTCCAGTATCGACAGTCCTCACTTTTGCAAAGATGAAATCTTTCTCAACTGTGGGGGAGCTGAAACTCAGTGTCATTGCCTTTCCTCACACGTACATGCAAAAGAGAGAGAAAAGAATGTAATCCTTTCAATATTTCAGTGTCTTATTATGCAGCTGCTACACCATTGGCACTGTCTCATAGCCAGTAGGTTTTTAGCTGTTCTGAATAGAAATTGGGAAAGAGGGGAAAAAGGCTATCTGCCTCAAACAGCTCAATCCTTTCAAGCCATAGATGGAATACCTTGTAACTTGCTGCGTGTTTCATTGTGTTTTTGTTCTCAACTAATAGGCTCTGATGGGCGATAACAAGAAGCAATAGAACAGATGTGTCATGCAGGGAGTTATATGTCGCACAAACAAAATGTTTCAGCAGAGATACGGCAGTGATGCTCTGTGCTACGGTCTTTCAGTTAAACTCAGTAATTTCAGAAAATTCCACCTCGCTGGGAGTGAACATTGTGAAAGCACCATGTTGTGTAATAAGGAAGAAGGACTGAATAAATATAAGAAAACCTTTCAGTCATTGTATTTTCTTCCCCCTGTGGTGGATTAAGAGCAGACATAGTCAAAGCCAGCAGGCGGTGAATAGAGTTAGCAGAACCTGCAGTTATACATCTTAATAGCAGATTTTGGAAGAGTTTAAACTGTCATAGGTGCTCAAAACAGTGGACTATTCTCACTAGTCATTCTTTCCTTTTGATTTTTTTTGCAAATTGTTACAAGCATAACTGGAATGGGCAATTGGAAATGCCCTGCTTGAGGCAGGATCAGGTCATTAGACTTCTTGTAAAATTAGTATGCTGCTAAATCATCATTGGTGATCACTCACTAGCAAGTATGATTTTCCACCTAGGAATTTCCATGTCACTGGTCATGGGTTCTGTGGGTCTTTTTGTGGCTGATCTGAGAGCTGCATCTTGGCCACACATTTGGCAGGAGTTTCCAGGATGTGGAATTGGTCCCTAGCCTTGCGATTGTTGGCATTCCTTTCGCAGGTTCTTTTCCCATACTTTCAATTGCCGATGGATGTTCTCAAAGTATTGTTTCCCTTCATAAAGGAGGTTCCTTCACGTCAGTTTCTTCTGAATGAGGGTTTCCCATGTGGTGACATCTATGCTGTGTTTCTTAACAGAAATCAAGGAGTCTTTGAATCGCTTCTGTTGCTCTCCTCTCATTTGAGTGCTTTCCCTGAGCTGGGTAAACAAAAGATTTGCTTTCTTAGTTGGACATCTTATGCATGTTGCTCGTCCAATGGAGATATTTTCTGGTGATCAAAACCTCATTGCTGGTGCCGTCAGCTATTTCAAAAATGCTGTCCTCCCAGTTGAACCAAATAATCCATCTCAAACATTGTTGATGCTGCTTCTCAAGGATCTTGAGGTGGTGTCTATACATAGTCAAAGTTTTCATAGAATCCCTACTGTGTAGAAGCAGGCTATTTGATCCACAGTGATCCTCTGAAGAGTATCCCACACTGAGCCACTCCATCACCCATTTCCCATGGCTAATCCACCTCGCCTGTGCACAATGGGCCATTTAGCATTGCCAATCTATCTAAACTGCACATCTTTGGACTGTGGAGGGAAACTGGAATACCCAGAAGAAACCCACACAGACATGGGAAGAACGTGCAAACTCCACACAGATACCCACCCAAGCCTGGAATTGAACTCAGGGCCCTGGTGCTGTGAGGTAGTAGTGTTAACCACTGTGCCATCCTGTGACACCTTATGGAAGAGTCAGATGCATAACTTCATTCTTCAGACTGTCAAACAGTCATGACTGGCAAGAGAGAAAAGCTAGCATTAAGAATGATAGAAATTTGAGATGAAAATGGAAAATATTGCAAACAAGAATGGTTAATATTTCAGTTGAAAGTCATACATCAGGGTAATTCAAGGAGATTTCTACTCATTCTGAAAGCCCTAAATGAGTGGATGTGGGGACGCTTATTTGTGCAATATGGTGATAGGTGTCCTGCTGCCAATAGAGAACCTAAAATTGACAATTAAGTTGTATCAGGCCACCTTTCCTGCCGACCTCCCTCCTTTCCTTCCAGCGGACCACATCTCAGCCACACTTTGCCTATTCCTGGGAAAAGTCACTGATTCTGGGTCTCCAGTGGATGCATTGCTAGCAGCTTCTACCATTCCTTTTGGTACTGCCTGCAGTGAGTGGGTGAATACATTTGGAACTTATGCTCTTAAGGTAATTGAACCCGGGGAAGTGCAATTAATGTCCTGTGCCTTCCTAAGAAAAGGTGAGTCTCTTTTCAGAGGTTCAGCTACTGAGCGAAAATTTGTCCCTAAATTAATTTTACTGCGGCCACTGCAAATGGGCAACATTGTGGGCAGGGGCATTAAATCATTTGGGTGCCTAAATCTCATTTACCTGATGACGAGTAGAATTTGAGGGGTTAAGTGGACGGTACTTCAACAAATGGTTAGAATTCATGGCATTCCATGACAGGAAGTGCCTCTCTATATTTTAGCATATTGTATATAATCTGTCAATTACAACTTTGACAAAATAAGTCCTATATTTCAGATTGACTCATCAGTAAATGGGAAATTCATTCCAGCTGATTTACGACTGGTTGATGGGTGGTGTGTACCAGCTGAGGTAATCATTTGGATCAGAGGTGAGACTCTGCCTTTCTTGAAGAGTAAGGGAAAGTGGGATGGAGATGGAAGGAGATTGAGAATGCTTGCTAAAATGGACTACTGATAGCTGCGACAGTGAAGTGGGGTTCTGCAAGCAGGGTCAGTATCTGTACAGCAGCCGCAGGAGGATTGCAATAGCAGAGTGTTTGTTAAAGGCATTGATAGGAGCAATGTGAAGGCACTATGAACAAGGAGTACAAATACGCCACTTGGCTCCTCAATCTTGCTCTGTCATTTAATAAAATTACAGCTGAGCTTGTTGTAACCATAAATCAACTTTCCCATCTACTCATGACAAACTTTCACTTCATTGCCTACTAAGAATCTAGACTCCTGCCACTTTAATCTATCTAAGGAAGAGATTTCCAATGACTCAAGACCCTCTGTGAATAAAAATGCCACCTCATCTCTGTTTGAGATGGGCAAATCCCTTCAGTTGAACAATCCTAGCTTTAAATTTTCCCATAAAAGGAAAATTCACATTTACTTTTACAAAACTTCTCAGGTTCTTATGTATTGAGTACAAGGCAACTCTTACTCCTTTAAATTTCTCATCAGTCAACTTTGTCATTCCATTTATTAGTTTGATAAACTTTATGTCACCATTCATGCACACTTGTCAGGTTTCCCTCATCTGGTGTAACATTCATTTATTTTTGTTTAAAAATGTTGCTTTTGTTGAGTGATCTCTCTCTTTGAAAAGTGTGTTTTCCTAACCATATGAGCTTGCAATTTGCCTCACTCATTTTGAACATGAATTTCACTTCTGACTTTGACAGCTCTGTTCATCTGCTTGTTTTCTTGCATTGTCCAGTATCAGTCTGATTGGGGAAGACAAAGCTTTGGACCCTCAAAGTAGCTCTAGTCGATGCGTAACTGCTAAGATCTCCTTATGCCCCTGGGAAAATGAAAGTTTACTGAAAAATAATAGTTACCATCCTGCTGTTTAAATCTTGAAAAACTGAGAGATTAATATTTCATTAAGATATTCTGAAATAACAAAGGCTCTCTTGTGTAATTAAAACAAAACATTGGAATTGGGACATTATAGAAAACTAAAAGAAATAAAAATGATTGGAGGTTGTAACAGTCACCGAAGAGGCACAATGTTTTCTGCATTGCTGGTCCAGGCCAAGGTTCTATCTCTAAAGGACAGTGATATGAGGGTGAGTCAATGCTGTGGGAATGCTCACCGTGTTAGCATTACTACCTCATCACACCAGGTACCTGGGTTCAATTCCTACTTTGGGGCACTGTCTGTGCGGAGTTTGCACATTCTCCCTGTGTCTGAGCTTCCTTCCTCAATCCAATGATGTGCAGGTCAGGTGAGTTGGTCATGCTAAATTGCCTGTAGTGTTAGGTGCAATAGTCAGGGATAAATATTGGGTAGGGGAATGGGTCTGGGTGGTTTACTCTTTGGAGTGTTGGTGTGGATTTGTTGGGCCAACTGGCCTGTTTCCACACTGAAGGGAGTCAAATAGCTTTAGACAGTGAAATGAATATGAAGTCCTTTGGCTGAATGCACTGAATATGAAGTCCTCTGAACACCTAGTAATTAAATTGTGGTGTTTGTGGATGATGACAAAGTGAGCTGCAAAGGTTTGAGGCATGGGTGGGAGTAATACATACATGGATGCAAACAAAACATGAATGTTTTTCTGGTGTCCATCTGCTACATGTTATAAGAAGTGCAGCTCAGTCAACCCTTCATTGAGATAATCAGGCCTGTCCTTCAGATATTGACAAGATCCCTATTGATTATTTATGTGTGCAGGTAATTTAATGGTCTTCAAAAATAAGAAAACCAAAATGCTTTGGAAGATCAGGCCACTGCCTTATGTGAACTCCACTGATGGAGTATATACATTGCTTTGCAGACCCCAATTTGTGTTAGCTCATTGAGCCTGGTGGCTTCTGCACAAATACCAAGTCCTATTCAGAAGGCAGCATCTTCAACAACAGATCATAAGGAAGGCAGCAGAAAGGACATGCCAGGCAATAACCATCTTCAATAAGAGACAATATATCCACTGCCCTTTGACATTCAGTGCTGTCACCTTCACTAATTCCCTACTATCAATATCCTTGGGGTTACCATTGACCAGAAACTCAACTGCACTCACCATATAAACACAGTGACTACAACAGCAGGTCAGAGTCTAGGAATCCTGCCACAAGTATCTCACCTCTTGACTCCCCAAAGCCTCTCAATCATCTACAAGGTACAAGTCAGGAGTGTGATAAAATGTTCCCCACTTAACTGGATGAGTTCAGTTTTAACAACGCTAAAGAAGCTTAACACCATCCAAGCAACAAAGCATCCTGCTTGATTAGCACCACATCCACAAGCATCCATTCCCTCCACCACTGACATCTCACTCAGTCACAGCAGTGTGTACTATCTACAAGATGCACTGCAGAAAATCACCAAGATCTTGAGGCAGCATCTTCCAAACCTACAACCACTTCTATCCAGAAGGACAAGGGCAGCAGATAGATGGGAATACTACTATCTGCAAATTTCTCTCCAATGTACTCAGCATCCTGACTCAGGAATATTTCACTGTTCCTTCAACAGAGCTATTTAAAATCCTGGCCCTGCTTCCCCAACTGCACTACGGGTGTACCTACACGAAAGGGACTGTAGGGGTTAAAGAAAGCAGTTCATTCCTGTCAACTAAAGGGCAACTGAGGATGTGCAATAACTGCTGGCCCAATGAATGAATGCAAAAGTGTGCTACCAGAAGATGAGACAGGGAATGAGTTGTACAATAGGATGGAAGCTTGCACCTAGGGACACAGAAACAGAAATGAGCTATTCAGCTCCTTGACTCTGTGGTCACAGTAGTGCCAATAGTTAAGCAGAGCAGCACAGCACAATGAAGCTTTCTTAGTTGCCAGGACCTGGAAGATTCGGCATCCTCACATAATCTATCTGTATCCTCCATCACTAATGCAAGGCTTCTCTCATCATTTCTTACCCCATTCCTGAAATGCTGTCATACCAGACTTGAAATGTTAACTCAGTCCAACTTGTCCATGCCGACCAGATATCCCAACCCAATCTAGTCCCACCTGCCAGCACTTGGCCCATATCCCTCCAAACCTTTCCTATTCATATACCCATCCAAATGCCTTTTAAATGTTGCAATCGTAGTAGCCTCCAGCACATCCTCTGGCAGCTCATTCCATACAACATACCACCTCTGCATGAAAAAGTTGCCCCTTAGGTCTCTTTTATATCTTTCCCCTCTCACCTTAAACCCACCTTAAACTAGCCCTCTAGTTCTGGACTCCCCATCCCAGGGAAGAGACTTTGTCTATTTACACTCTGTTTCCATGCTGTACATCTCTATGACTCTGTGACTCTATGACTCAAGTTCTAGTCTCTTCTGCTAATTGAAACATCGTTTCCACATCCACTCTATCCAGGCCCCTTGTATTCCATAAGCTTAATCAGATTCCCCCCTCATTTTTCTAAACTCCATCAAATACAGACTTAGAGTCCTCAACCACTCCTCATATGACAAGCCCTTCATCCCCAGGATCATTCTTGTAATTCTTCTCTGGACCTCCTCTAATGCCTTTCTTAGAAATGGGACTTAAAACTGCTCACAATGTTCCAGTCGTGAGGACCAGAGCCTTATACAGCCTCAGCTGTCCATCTCTGCTCCTGTAGTTCTCGCTGTCTTGAAATGAATGCTAACATTGTGTTATGGACTAGGCCAAACATTCCTAAGAAGGCAGCCCTAGCCCTAACTTTGCAATTTGTTTCAGTAAGTGTGCAGTAAAAATGACCCAGATAAAGTTAGCGAGGTTGACTACGAGGTTTAAAACAGCTAAAACTCTATTCACAAGTTTACACGATGAAACACGAAGAACAGAATAACGAATCCCACAGAACCCAGTCTATCCAAACTAAACGTAAGTATGCGGTTCCAAATATACACAACAGTCCCAATAAGCAAACCCCCTTTAAAACACTGTACAAAAAAAAGGTCACATGCTTCCATGCAGAAATTAGAAGGGCAGAAGAGAAAGTTTCCACACAGCTCACTGTTGACCTCCCAACCAGTTCTGGACTGAACTAAACTGCTCAGCTCATCTAGAGAGCTGACCACTACCGTTTCCATCTACAGGTCACTTCTAAAACATGACCACTTTGCTTGAAGTCTCATCATTTACATATAAACAGAAGGCCTCGCAAAATTGTTTTCATCTCTGTACCAAACCAGTCTGATCGGAGCCTGGCCTGGTTTTACCCCTCTGAAAAAAAAATCAAGGACAGCGTATCCTTGAGCCAAGAAACAACTTTTTGTAAAAAATAAGACTAGCTTTGTGACATGTCCCCTCTTTAAAAAAAATCAATACTAAAAGGTAGCTTCATTTTTAATCCTTCAGAAACCTGATTAGTAGTCTAAGCACACATATACACTATACTAACTATAAACATGCAAACATGCACAACCACATGCAAATTCAGGCCGCAGTACACTCACCACCGAGCACCTCCATATCTCATTCGAGTCCCGATAACGAATCAGCAATCATGTTTTCGTGACCTGCCACATGCACAACTGTCAAATTGAATGGCTGCAACAACAAGCTCCATTGAAACAGTCTGGCATTTCTGTCCTTAAATGTTAATGGGTTATGATCAGTGTATACGATTGTCTCAGATGCATTGCTTGTAATATAAACACTGAAAAGCTTAAAGTCTCTTTCTCCACTATTGAATATTTCTGTTGATGAACGTTCAACTT